>NC_059356.1:27586913-27761913 GCF_019703515.2 Myxocyprinus asiaticus
CTGATCAGGGCTTGCGTCATGGGTGGCAGTAGTTCACCTTTCTTTAATGACTCTGTGTAAACTTCTAACATAAGTGGAGCCAGTTCTGTGACATAAGATCAAAAAATTTCTGCGCCAAAACCATCTGGCCCCAGTGCCTTACCTGTTGGCAAGGCTTTGATTACCTCAACAAGCTCCTCCAAAGTAATATCTGAGTCAAGAAAGTCTTTGACCATTCATAAATTTAGGAAGTTCTAATGGCTCTACGAAGTTGCTAATATCCTTATCGGTAGACGTGGACGTGGAACTATAAAGATTGAAATAGAATTCTTTAAAGGTCTTATTAATATCTGTGGCAGAAATAAATATATTGCCTCCAGAAGACTTCACTGAAGGAATGGTGGGGGAAAAAACTCTGTTTTATGTATCTGGCAATAAGTCTCAGATGTCTGTCTTGCCCTGAATAGCCAAAACTCTACCATCTGTGGCAAAATAGTGTTGTACCTATATTTTAGCTGAGTCAGCTCTCTAAGACCATTGGATGACATTCAGTGCTTCAGCTCTGTTTCAGCACTTTTAATACTCTTTTCCAATTCTATGAATTCCTGTGCATTGATCTTTTCAATGAATGAGGCACATTGTATGATCCGCCCCCTAATAACTCCCTTAAGCGCCTCCCATGCTACGCCCACAGAAGACACTGAAGACCAATTGGTTTCTACATAAGCATTAACTTGATAACTATCTTTATCATTTGTTGAAATGCTGGGTCCTGTAGTAGGGTTGCACGGTATACCTGTGCTACGGTAGTATCGCAATAATAAAGCTTCAAAATACTGCCGGTGCCACATTATTTTTTAAACAGTAGTACCGTAAGTTATGTTGTATGTGCAATTAGTAAATATTATTTTCGCTAAAACCATTTGAATCAGACCAATAATGTAGTCTTTTGAATTTGCCCCTTACATGGTATTGTTTATTTTTCAATGTGTGGTTGTCCCATGCTTGTCTGAATCCCAGCATGTTAATTTGACGGTCGTGTCTCCTAATGGATAATATGAATTTAAATAAAACTTTGGAGAGTGAGAAGCTTTTTAAAAAACACAATTCACGTTAGAGGTGTGAATCTTCACTGGCCGCACAATTCGATTACGATGCCGCCGCACTTGAGATCAGATTGGTTTGAACACATCCCTGAGGCATGCGATCAAACTGGTGTGTGTGTGATCTGCCACTTACCAAAAAAGAGGGGCTGAAGCGATTTGTCTTTTCAGTGGCACAATATCTTTATTTTTATGTTACCAACATTCAGATAACCACAGAAATAATGGAATAAAAGTTTAAAGGTGTTGCCATTTCATCTACCGTTTTTTTTTTTTTTTTTTTTTTTTTTTTTTTACATCAAACTAAATGTATTAGGTAACAAGTTCTTTCCTTCTCCCTGTTCATCCATCAGTTATTTTCACCACTTCCAGAGCAACAAGTGGAATTAATGTGCCTTCTATAATGCTAAGTAACTTTAACATTTAATATATTTTTTTAATTATAAGAATATTTGCATCACTACCCCTAGAATGCATATGTGGATTTCAGTGCATTTGACACTGGCATTATTTTTGTAATGCATTGTTTGTAATTATGTGTAGTATATAAGTATAGGAAGTTGTCATTCAGCCGATGCTTATATCCAAAGGAATCTTAATGGAGCAACCTGAGGAATTGAATAAAAGATATATCAACTAACTAAAATTTAAATTACTGATAAAATTACCATTATAGTTAATTTTCCTTGAAAAAAAAAAAAATAGGTTTATAAAGAATAAGCATCTAGATTTCACCTGGGTCTTTTAGACCCACTTATACATAAAAGGTTGATGAAGTTACAAACGCATTCAAGGGTTAACTCGGTAACTAAATTCTGAATGCTTTAGCTGAAGCAGCCTCCACTTTAGCTGTAATGAACTTTTCATATTCCTTGCTGTGAGTTTTAAGGTGCGTAATCAAATTAGTTGTGTTATAAGTTTTAATGTTAATGATCCACCTTGTGAAATTCTAGCAGTGCAAAGCTTACAAATTGCAACTCTGCTGTCATTGTCACACAGTTCAAAGTAATTCCACACAAGGGATATTTTCTTTCAGTTGTGCTCTGTCATGGGGTCATTTTTCCACTCTCTTTTGATTAACACTAAATAATCGGCCTAGTTCATTGGCTGTTGTTAAACAATCTGCTGATGTCCAATACTGCAGATAGATACTTTTATCAGCTGATAAGTTTTTTTGTTTTGTTTTTTTTTGGTCGATACATCACTGCATCGATACTTGATACTCTCAGTGCTAGATTGAGAAGTGTTGATAAAAGCTACTCTGTAGTTTTATAATCTTCATTGTCATGGGAAGTTGTTTAGTTCACAAAGACACTGTTCTGACTGTTGCAGAAAGACCCCAGTATGGAATCAGAACTACTGTACGATGAATTTGGGTTCCGAATCGACAGTGAAGGTTGGTGTGGGAACATCAGCACTCATCAAAAGTTAAAGAGCATGTCTAGAATCCTCTTTGTTTGCCTGCAGAATAATCTGGTACTGTCATTCTTTCCTCTTATTTGATGAGCATTTGAATCTGTGTTTGTTGTCAGACGGGGTGGAGACACGGAAATGGCTATGTGGTGAGGGAGCCCCTCAAAGAGAAGACCCTCAGCAAAGACTTCGCTGGCAAGCCCATCTGGAGTTCACCCACAACCACACTGTTGGAGACCTGACCTGGGACAAGATCTCCCCCAACTTGCCCCGTTCAGACCGCCTTCGGTCACTGGTTCTTGGAGGCATACCACACAGCATGAGACCACAGGTTAGCATTGAGACAGAAAATATGCTTTTGTGTTTTTAGTCTCCACAGCATATTTAAGGCACTCTTTCTATTGTTACACACTATCAGGCGGCTAATCTGCTGATGTCATGTTCCCATGGCAACTATGTTCATGCTTGAGGGTATCTTAGTGTCACTGAAATAGGACATGTCCTGCAAATGTCTTGTTTATGCTGTCTTGCTATTTTTAGAGATACCCTAGAGAACAGTAGATTATCTCAAATCTGTGATCTTCCGACCACTTTTCTGCTAGATTTTTGTGTTATCTTTCGTGCATTCCTTTAGTTGTGGATGCGTTTGTCAGGGGCCCTACAGAAAAAGAGAACATCAGAAATTTCCTACAGAGAAATTGTGAAAAACAGCTCTAATGATGACACCACAGCAGCCAAACAGGTACGTGGCATCTCTGCCACAGATCTGATGTAACATGGTACTGTATAAAATTCATATGATATGATCTCATTGTAAATATTAAAAGGACAGTTATAACTTTCTAGCATAATATAACTTACTGTCTTTCGTAGAACACAAATGGAGATGTAAGGCACTAAAATCAGAATGTTTGAATGGGAAAAAAAGATGCAATGAAAGTGAATGGTGACTGAGGCTAACATTCTGCCTAACATCTGCTCTGTTCCATGGAAGAAAATCATTGATTTAGGCTAAAGAAGCAAAACTTATGATACCATTGTTGTAAGATTGTATTGTTGATTTGACATATAATATTGAAACGAAGCTTGGCAAACCATTTTGGAGCTTTCTTTGGGAGTTTTAGGATTCTTTCCCCATTCAAGTTTATAGGAGCTGTAATTGAACGATCACAAAATAGCTGCACTAAGGTGTTGCCAAATCTTCCACTATTCCCTTCATGATGACTCTCTTTCTCTCTCCATCTCTGTTGCAGATAGAGAAGGATCTTTTGCGGACCATGCCCACTAATGCATGTTTCAGCACTTTGACAAGTGTGGGGGTGCCCAAGCTCAGGCGGGTCCTGAGAGGGCTGGCATGGCTGTACCCAGACATTGGCTACTGTCAAGGCACAGGCATGGTGAGAGGCCACTATATAACAGAATCTATGACTCTCTGCTATGTTGTGTTCTGGTCATTGACTCGGATATCAGCCTCTCGGTTGTGTGTATGGTCTCCGATGCAGGTGGTGTCTTGCCTATTGTTGTTCCTGGAGGAGGAGGATGCTCTATGGATGATGTGTGCTCTGATAGAGGACCTACTGCCTCCCTCTTACTTCTCCTCCACTCTGCTGGGAGTTCAGACTGACCAACGTGTGCTCAGACAGCTAATAGTGCAGTACCTGCCCTGCCTTGATCAGCTACTACAGGAGCATGACATCGGTGAGACACGCAACACAGAGAGTGCTCCCTCTGGAGAGAGGGAAAAATTATTTCTAAACAAAATTCACTTTTGTTCAAAGACACTGGACTAATGAATGTTGCTTTCAAGTCATGTCAGAATGATCATATGACACAGATATGAAAAGCATCACAATGTCTTAATTACTATTGGGGAATCTGAATTGGTATTGGACATTATTTTTTGTATGACTGTACAATTCATTGTGTATGCAGGTAGTTTGTCTAACATACCGTATTTTCCATTTTTCTTTTTTTTTTTCATCATCTGAAAGATCCTGTGACTTATAGTCTGAAGCGACTTATATACATATTTATGGGCAACATAACCGGCCGGTCAAACACGCCGCACAATAAAACATATGCTTATACACAAACAGATGAAAACAGTCATAGTAGTGTTTTAAAGTAGCCTATTCAGAGTATTATCCCTTTACAAAGTGCTTTATGCAACCAGTTTAAATATTCTGTCCATCATAACATTGTTTCTAACAAACTCTAGACCACTGTCAGCATTATCTTTCTAACAAACTGTAGACCGCTGTCAAACGCAACTCCTCACGTGCCCACAAAACGATGTTTCATCACACTTGTAGTTAAAATATTCAGTCAGTGAACAGGATAGTGCATACTGTAGCAAACAGGATTGCAAATATAAGAAACATCCACAGATAGACCATCGCTAATGTTAATGAATGAATAAAATACAACAGACATACTATTTTACTCACAGACTTTAAGCTGTTTATTTGTGCACAGCATAGATTTACAACAGATGTGGCTTATTTGTCTTTTTTTTTTTTTCATGAAACTTAAACAGAATATGAAATGCTGTTACACACGATTACTTTGAGCAAATACTCCCGATTAAAATACTGCATGATACGATGCGTAGATGCTGAGGTAATCTTCACGCTGGGGGCCTGGGTAGCTCAGCGAGTATTGACGCTGACTTCCACCCCTGGAGTCGCGAGTTTGAATCCAGGGAGTGCTGAGTGACACTTGGACACAGTTTTTCTTGGTTGTTGGCAGATAGGATGTTCAAAGCTTCTTGGAGAATTCACCACATTTCTTCTCTCTATTTTGGCTATCTCAATTGCTTCTGTCTCTTCTTGTAATCCCAGACTGACTCGATGTTCAGTTGGGGGCTCTATGGGGTCCATGCCATCTGTTGCAGGGCTCTCTGTTCTTCTATTCTATTTGCAAAAGAAATGTTTGGGAGTCTAAAATGTACACTATATTGCCAAAAGTATTCGCTCACCCATCCAAATAATTGAATTCAGGTGTTCCAATCACTTCCATGGCCACAGGTGTATAAAATGAAGCACCTAGGCATGCAGACTGCTTCTACAAACATTTGTGAAAGAATAGGCCGCTCTCAGGAGCTCAGTGAATTCCAGCGTGGTACTGTGATAGGATGCCACCTGTGCAACAAGTCCAGTCGTGAAATTTCCTCGCTACTAAATATTCCACAGTCAACTGTCAGTGGTATTATAACAAAGTGGAAGCGATTGGGAATGACAGCAACTCAGCCACGAAGTGGTAGGCCACGTAAAATACAGAGCGGGGTCAGCGGATGCTGAGGCGCATAGTGCGCAGAGGTCGCCAACTTTCTGCAGAGTCAATCGCTACAGACCTCCAAAGTTCATGTGGCCTTCAGATTAGCTCAAGAACAGTGCGTAGAGAGCTTCATGGAATGGGTTTCCATGGCCGAGCAACTGCATCCAAGCCATACATCACCAAGTGCAGTGCAAAGCGTCGGATGCAGTGGTGTAAAGCACGCCGCCACTGGACTCTAGAGCAGTGGAGATGCGTTCTCTGGAGTGACGAATCACGCTTCTCCATCTGGCAATCTGATGGACGAGTCTGGGTTTGGCGGTTGCCAGGAGAACGGTACTTGTCTGACTGCATTGTGCCAACTGTGAAGTTTGGTGGAGGGGGATTATGGTGTGGGGTTGTTTTTCAGGAGCTGGGCTTGACCCCTTAGTTCCAGTGAAAGGAACTCTGAATGCTTCAGCATACCAAGAGATTTTGGACAATTCCATGCTCCCAACTTTGTGGGAACAGTTTGGGGATGGCCCCTTCCTAATCCAACATGACTGCGCACCAGTGCACAAAGCAAGGTCCATAAAGACATGGATGAGCGAGTTTGGTGTGGAAGAACTTGACTGGCCTGCACAGAGTCCTGACCTCAACCCGATAGAGCACCTTTGGGATGAATTAGAGCGAAGACTGCGAGCCAGGCCTTCTCGTCCAACATCAGTGTCTGACCTCACAAATGCGCTTCTGGAAGAATGGTCAAAAATTCCCATAAACACACTCCTAAACCTTGTGGAAAGCCTTCCCAGAAGAGTTGAAGCTGTTATAGCTGCAAAGGGTGGGCCGACGTCATATTAAACCCTATGGATTAAGAATGGGATGTCACTTAAATTCATATGCGTCTAAAGGCAGATGAGCGAATACTTTTGGCAATATAGTGTATGTTTCCTATTGACACACTAAAGCTGAAACTATAAATAACCATCTTAAGACAAATGTTTTTGTGAAGCATCTTATGTGCTTAAGACTTTTGCACAGTACTGTATAATATAAAGCAATTGTGGCTTAAGCTTGATAACTAAAGAGACAAAGACCTAAATTGTATGTGGAGAGTGGGATGTAATGGGACCTCATATCAGTACATTGTGAACATCATTCATTCATACATCTGACTAATGTTATTGTGCTTGCTCTTTCCTGTCCTCTTAGAGCTGTCTTTAATCACACTACACTGGTTCCTCACTGCCTTCGCCAGTGTGGTGGACATTCGTATCTTGCTGCGAATCTGGGACCTGCTTTTCTATGAGAGCTCTGTGGTATTGTTTCAGGTCACACTGGGTATGCTGAAGTTTAAGGTAACTCACCAACTACTACTTTATTGCTTGTATTACTTTATTGATTGACTTTGTAGAAAAAACAAAACATAAACTAAGCCTTTAAAGGCAATGATGAGTGTTTGTTTTCACAGACAATCTTATACACTTAATATTTGATATGCCAATAATCTTTTCCTCTTGGATGCTAAAGGAAGATGAGCTGGTGTCTTCTGAAAACTCAGCATCGATCTTCAACACGCTATCAGACCTGCCCAGTCAGCTGGTGGATGGGGCAGCAGTGCTGGGTGAGGCCATGCGTCTGGCAGGATCTCTGTCTCAGGAAAACCTGGATGCTCACAGACACAAGCATCTGGCCTACATCCTAGCAGAGCAAGCCCAGCACAACTCCAACAACTCCCATTCCCTCAACAACAACTTCAACAAGGTGAAAACATGAACACAATCTATGTGTAATACACTTACTTTAGTATCCCAGTGACAGTTTCCCACACATTTAAAGGGATAATCCACCCAAAAATGAAAATTCTGTCATTGGGTACCTACACATGTTTTTTCAAACCCGTAGACTTTCTTTCTTCCTTGGAACACAAAACTTCAATGCAAGATTCAATGTAAGGCAGTGGTGACTGAGCCTAGCATCTCCTTTTGTGTTCCAGGGGAGTCAGTCATACAGGTTTGGAACATTTTTGGGTGAACTATCCCTTTAAATGTAAAACTTGTACTCCATTAGCTTATAAGAATATACAGTTATGGTTGAAGACTCAGCCTTCTGGGTAATTGTGCAGGTGGTGCGCAGACAAAGCCTGCACAGGAAATCCACCCTGAGCTCGCTGCTCTTCGGGGAGGATGAGGTTGAGGCGCTGAAGGCCAAAAACATTAAACAGACAGAGCTGGTGGCGGCATTGAGAGAAGCCATCAGCCGCACTGCAGAGCACTTTCACTGCCTGGACCCCCGCAATTGCAGCACTGTAAGAGCTACTCAATCACAGTCATCACACTTCTGAATATATCACATCTAATTCAATTAGAAGGGGAACATTTGCGTTCTCAAGAACACGAAAACCAAAACACTGTGTCATTTACCACTGCAATATGCTGATCTGATGACTCACTGAATCAGCCCTATGCAGCAAGAAATAGAAACCTACTCGCATTCCCTGCAAACAGATCATGAGACGTGTAGAGTCTTGGCATATTATCAATTATAATAATTAAAGGCATCAAGCTGGATATCTCATTTAATAATCCTGCATTCCTCTCAATATTGCAATATTAAAATGAGAGTCACTCCAATATTAGAATTTCTTTTTCAAAGCAAATATATTTCCAGCATAATTTTTGCCATGATTTTTGTGGGGGGTTTTAGGCTCTGATATTAATTGCATTATTATTTCTGATAATACCATTTTGTAAAACCCATGAAATTTTAAGGTTTTTGTTGACATTGGTTTCTTCATTCTTATTTTAATTGTATTTCCTGTCACTCTTTCTCTTATTTTTAGGATTTGACTCCTGACTACACTATGGAGAGTCATCAAAGGGATCATGAGAACTTCCTGGTCGTATCCCAGAATCGTCGGAGAAGAGCCAAAGCCTTACTTGACTTTGAGCGGCATGACGATGACGAACTGGGTTTCCGGAAAAATGACATCATCACAGTAAGCACCTGCTATTTCAGTCATCTGAAAATGTCAACTAATTCTTTTTTTTATTTTTTTTTTATTTATTTTTATTATTTGTTTTCTTATCTGTTTACTTCCTGGTCCATTGTTAGATCATCTCACAGAAAGATGAGCACTGCTGGGTGGGAGAGCTGAACGGCCTGAGAGGTGAGCTGTGTTACAACTATAAGCATTAAACCAGTGTTTTATTTGTGAAGTCGTCGTAGCTTTAACTGCAGTCAGAAAACGTGTTAAAGCAAAATCAATACATCAATTAGTATCTCCTGCAACCCTCAAATCATTTTAGGCTGGTTTCCTGCTAAATTCGTGGAAATCTTGGATGAGCGAAGCAAAGAGGTATGTGCGGTTACATTTTTATGTATTAGCTAAAGAATGTCTTGGCTTTAAAACTGTCACATAGTATCTGAGTTTCTGATAAGTTAATTTGCTCTAGTGCTTTCTAAAGGATATCTGTTTTGTCTTTCAGTACTCTCTGGCTGGAGATGACACTGTAACTGAAGCAGTGAATGATTTGGTTAGAGGGACGTTGTGTCCTGCACTCAAGGCTATTTTTCAGCATGGTCTGAAGAAGCCCTCCATACTGGGTGGGCCCTGTCACCCCTGGCTCTTCATCGAGGAGGTGCCTATTACCACTTACAAGACTCAGTTAATTTGAATATTAGCACATGTACATTTGTACTGTAAATTCTACTTGTAGATAGGTTTATTTATTTTACTCCATAATTATCT
Source organism: Myxocyprinus asiaticus (assembly GCF_019703515.2). Lineage (NCBI taxonomy): Eukaryota > Metazoa > Chordata > Actinopteri > Cypriniformes > Catostomidae > Myxocyprinus > Myxocyprinus asiaticus. The sequence goes on from NC_059356.1 coordinate 27,596,412, forward strand.
TTTAGCAGGTTGTTTTCTTGTTTTGAAAGAATAGATGTATATATTTGTGAAAATTGGTTGTGTGTGTATTGATCACAGGCAGCCAGCAGAGAAGTGGAGAGGGATTTCAACTCTGTATACTCCAGACTGGTGCTGTGCAAAACCTACAGGTGGGACCCATTTAAATAAGGGACATGAGGGAACCTAACTGCAGAACTTTCCTTCCTCCAACAAAGTGCTTTGTTGATGTAATATCTGGTCTGATCCTTGTCTCTTCAGGTTAGATGAAGATGGGAAGGTGCTCACACCTGAAGAGCTGCTTTACAGAGTAAGTTTGGATTTTCATTTTCATCTTCATGTTAAACTGCCGATTACACAATGAAAAAATCCTTAAAGGGATAGTTCACCCTAAAGTGAAAACTCATTTCCACATCCTCATTTTGTTCCAAATCCGATTTACTTTCTTCCGTGGAACACAAAAGGAGATGTTAGACAGAATGTTAGAGACCGACAAATTTAGTCACCATTTACTGTCATTGCATCTTTTTACCCAAACAGTGAAATAAGTCATATGGCTTTGGTGAGTAAGTGACAGCCGAATTTTTATTTTTGGGTGAACTAGCCTTCACCGAAAAAAAATTCAGTGGTTCGGGCATTAGCAGTTAATCACTTTTCGGTTAGTTTTAATGCTGTTTTTACAATTGCGTGTTGAGTGCTCTCCGTCTGTCATCTTAGGCAGTGCAGTCTGTCAATATGAGCCATGATGCTGCACATGTTCAGATGGATGTCAAATTCCGCTCGCTCATCTGTGTAGGGCTAAAGTAAGTCACTTTTTTTGCCTTTTTTTGAGCACATGGTTGTACTTCATTATTAAGCGTGTGTGTGTGTTGTGGCAGTGAGCAGGTGCTGCACCTGTGGCTGGAGGTACTGTGTTCTAGTATGAGTGCAGTGGAGAAATGGTACCATCCCTGGTCTTTCCTGCGCAGTCCTGGCTGGGTCCAAATAAAGTGTGAACTCAGGTGAGACTAAGACTTTTGACAGGCTGATAAGAATAGTAGAAGATGATTCAGGAATTGAGTGGGCGTAAGAAGTTCTGAATGAAGAAGAGAGGCAGATTCCTGTTCATAATGCATGGAAAGTTAAATGTAGCTTAATAGGTTATAGTACATTGTCAAAGGCATACATTAAGCCAAGCCCTCTGCAGTAATTGGAGGACACAGAGTCATAAACTACCATTTAATGTCTACTTACTCCAAGTAGCTTCAACTGTTTCTGGTTAGCTGATTCTTAAACTCAAAATGATTACTTGCTTGGAGAGAATCAACATTGCAAATATATTTTAAATCATCTGTGTGTTACAGGGTTCCCATGGTCATGGAAATATCAAGCAATTTTAGAATTGTGATTTACAGGCCTGAAAAAGTCATGGCAATTAATAAAATCCTGAAAAGTCATGGAAATTTCTATAGTGATCTTTAGTTTTTCTAGTTATGCTCGGGTCTAAAATATTTAATCAGCTAGAAATTGCTCTTTGTGAGTGCAAACTCATTTTTATATCCTTATTCTTTAATCACAAACGATTGGAAAAGTCATGGAAATTAATTAGATTAAAGGAGAACCCTGTGGGAACCCTGTTTTTAGGAATTACTATAAATGAGCCCATTTAAATGCACAACAATATGCTGATAACTCCCAAAAATCAACTTGAAAAGTATGTTTACATGAGATTTGAAATAGAATAACGGGATTATGCTTTTGATGTGAAAACGTTAAGAGGCATGCACACAACAATTGCATACGTTGGATTAGCCGGTAAGAACGCCGGTAGGCAAACATCTACCTGTGTCAAATTACTTATTCTCGAGCTGTTTATGACTACACGAATGTGCATGTACACATACTCATTGTTATTTAGTTTTTCTTTTTATTGCACAGTATATCTTGTGTATATCTGACATGGGTTTGTGTGTGCTGCTTTCAGAGTTCTCTCAAAGTTTGCCTTCAGTCTTTCCCAAGACTGTGAGCTGCCTACCAAAAAAGAGGTGAGAGGTCTGCAATTCAGTTACATTCACTCAATGTCTCAACTGAAATTTCCCTTCCCACACACAAATACACACAGTGCACACAGGGTAACAAGCATTTGCGTGTTTGTCTGCTGTTCCAGAAGTCTCCCATTTTTAAATCAGAAGTGGTGGATGTCTTGGTCCAACATCACCTCTTTAGTTGGGACCTCTGGGTAATGCTGGCAATTAGTTAAGACTACTGCATAGGAACTAGCTGCAGTGCAAACAGTGGTGATAGTAGTAGCTTTGCCGCTGGGTGTATCCCCTCTCTCCTGTTGAATGCTGTTTACATTGTTACATTACATGATGTGACTACTGAGTAATCCCACTAAAACTAAATATCTAAGAACTGGTTTAGCTGCCTTTGTGTGAAATGCTAATTAAACACTAAAGCTAATACTACCCTCTGCCCATGTTTTAACTCTTGAAAGACCCTTGTATTCTAGTGTGCTTATAAAGGCCTGCTCCTGCCATGTTTGATGCTAGGGCCGTTTCTGACTATTCTTGCGTCCTAGGTGAGATCCCTATGGGGCGACCCCTTGTGGGTGACTAAGCCATTATAGTCACTATGGCTTTAGTCTGACTTGAACACAGAGACTAAGAATTATCAACATCTTTTGACCCATAAGCTAATATTTATTGGTTAGGGGTTTCAGCATCTGAACGTATGAAAAATCAATATACCAAAAACAGTAAATCATCACAGTGCAAATTTCCAGTCTCTGGATTAAGAGGTTCATAGGGATGTATCATTTAGTTTTTTTAAATCATGTTGTGTTTCCCTCACAAACACTTCCTGCTCTATAAATTACTGTTTTCATTCTGTGTATCAATTGCCAGGTAGTCTACAATACCAAATTATCAAGACTTACGAATTATACACTACCATTCAAAAGTTTGAAATCACAAAGGCACTTTTGTTTTTGAAAGAAATTCATGTTTCTGTTCACCAAGGATGCTTTAAAGTGTTAAATTCTGCCAAAAACAATAGTAATATTGCAAATCATTATTAAAGTTTGAAATAACTGTTTTACATTTGTATTCATTTTCAAATTAAATTTTTACCTGTGATGGCAAAGCCCCTATTTCAGCAGTCATTGCTCCAGTCTACTAAGAAAACACCTAATCCTTAAGAAATCCTTCTAATGTGCTAATTTGATACTCAAGAAACCTTTTATTATTATTACTATTATTTAAACCAGTATTTCTCAATCCTTTCCTGGAGTACCACTAACACTTCACATTTTGGATGTCTCCCTTATTTGACACTGAATTTTTTTCATGGAGCCTCTATAATTAGCTAATCAGTAGAATCAGGTGTGTTAAATAAAGGAGATATCCAAAATATGTGGTACACCAGGAATGGACTGAGAAACACTGTTTTAAACCATTGAAAACATTTGTGCTAATCAATAAAGTTTGGACATCGCAATACAGCGTCTTTTTTTCTGTTGCTGAAGTATTGAGTACACTTGTATTTCTTGCAAGTCACTTTTCACAAACCAAGTCAAATTTTGGTTTTAGGCTAAAAAGAAAAAAAAATTCTCAAGAAGCTCATCAGTCTATTGTTTTTTTTAAGGGATGACGGCTGTTCCATACACTGCTGACTTGGAAAATAAAACAAACTGGTAGAAAGGGAGGTGTGTGGCCCAGATGCACATTAGCAAGAACACAAGTACATCAGAGTCTCTAGTTTGAGAAACAAACCCCTCACAGGTCCTTAACTGGCTGCTTCAATGACCAGTACATGACAAACACCAGTTTTATCTGCAATAGTGAGGAGAAGACTCTGGAATGTTAGTATTTTTAGGAAGAATTTTAAAGAAAATCCTACATTTGATACTTGCAAATAGGAAAGAGTAAAATGGGCAAAAGAAATGAAACATTGGATGCTAAATGGTTAAAAACGAGTCTCATGGATGTCTAATTTTGAGGTGATGAGCTGCTGTTAGACAAGTTTGATCGTAAGGTCGATGAAAAGTTTTGGAAAATGCTAGAGATAGCATGTGATGAAACTTAGTAATACTGATGTTGGCTCGTAGAGGAATTTCCGCTCTGACTTAAGTACATTGTTAGTGCATCGTGGTTCTCAATAGTGACCTGCATAGGTTGACTGCTCTCAAGCACTGATAGAATGTCATGTTTAATTACATTACTCTAGTCTTGAAAATCAGTAGGAATGATGAGCACAGCAATTTGTTTGAATTAGTGTGCCATTGGAAGCAATTGAGAGTGTTGTTTCATCAGTATTACTGCCGACTGTGATGGCACTTTAGTGAAGGGCTCACTTTATCCCACTCTGGTCTTTTTCCCAGGAGAAGGAGCAGAGGCCACTGAAGGAGGGCGTTCAGGACATGTTGGTGAAACATCATCTCTTCAGCTGGGATATCGATGGCTAAACAATGGCCCTCTCCTGTAGCCCGTGAGCTACAAACATAGCCAAACCACACTTTCCTTTTCAAACCATCTGCAGTAAACAGGGATCAAATGTGAAAATTCATGTTCATTTCACATACAGCTTTAGATCACATTAAAATGGTGTGTTTATGTGTCTCCATACAATATTTTCATGTTGACGTGTACCACAGAAGAGACACTGTATAAACAACAATCTGTACAAGAGAGTCCCATGCTTCCATTGCCAAGAGTTCACTCAGTATCAAACTACGGAAAGGGCCAGTGTGGTATGTATGCAAGCACTTCCTTTTCCTCCTAGAAAGATAAATGTTGCACGATTATAGTGATCATGGGTGAATGTTGGATTTGCACACTTTTGTTAAATTGCTCCATTAACCACTGTATGTTAAGCTATAAAAACATTTTTCAAGATCAAGCTTTGCTGTATCAAACAATTTAACCCTTTTTTTTTTTTTTTTTATATAGGATTTTCAAGTAGCGTGTTTTCTTTATTATATTTTAGCGCGACTGTACAAAAACAGCCTGCGGTTACCACTCCCTCATCTGTAACATGAAATTGACATGAAATTACATAAAACAAAATCAAGCCTAATGATGGAAGGTGATGGAGAAAGCTAATTAACTGTAATCAGATCTCTCTCTCATGTCCCCAAGCTGAATTCTCACTGATGATGTTTGTACTGCAGTCACTGATTGAATCTGTCTCTGTTGGGGCTGTGAAGGATGTCAGTGATTCATTGTTGGTTGTTACATATTTTGCTATTTCTTATGAACTTTGTAAAGTAGAGTCCTTAGCTGTAAGCTTCATTGCAGTCTACATCATTAGTCATAATGGGTGACATTGAATTGCAGGCTTTGAAACTCAGTTAGAATTATGTGAAAAGGCCTTCTGTTGTTCCTCTGCAAGAGCCTACTGTGGCACACGATGGAAAGGATCCATTTTCTAGTTCTTGTGATTGGTTGACATGCAAGAACCAAACATTCTGTAATGTTGTAGCATGACCAAATCACAGAGCTTTGGTCATATTCACATACACTGATGTATACGTAAATAAATCTACATATCTGTAAGAATTTATGCATTTTTGTCTTATATATGTGCAACATCAACTTTTAAAATGGTATAAATACATTTAAAAAAAAATGTAAATGTTCGCCAGAACACATTTGAAGAAAAACAGAAAATTATCTTAGTAGGTCCTTAAAATGCAAATTAATGGAGATTTCTCTTTTGAAGCTCCAAAAATCACAGATAGTCAGCATAAACGTCATCCATACGACTCCAGTGGTTAAATTAATGTCTTCTAAAGTAATGTGATCATTTTTTATGCGAGAAAAGATCAATATTTAAGTACTTTTAACTATAATTCAATGCTTCACGAGAGGGTGGAGTCCAAGCAGTCTCTCGTGTGATGTATTCACATTGCCATGATGAATTTTATGCTGACTGTATGTGATTTTTGGAGCTTCAAAAGAGAAATCTCCATTCACTTGCATTTTAAGGACCTACTGAGCTGTGATATTTTTCTTCAAATGTGTTCTGGTGAAAAAAGAAAGTCATACAGGTGGAGTCACGTGACGCTATGCGAGTGTTGGTCACTTAGAGGACCAATTAACAATTATCTTTTTAATATTAACCGGTGAGAACTGAAATAGTTTTGATTATTAAACTGTGCTGGGAGTGTAAGATGTCATAAAAATTTGAAATCATCAGCCTGTGGGGACTTGCATTCACATGTGTCTGACGCCTTGCTGGATCACGATGGTGGGGGTCCGGTTGATAATGTCAGCGAGCCTCATGACATAGGTCAAGATATGTCGAACATTTATGCAGCACTAACGAAAATCTTGACCGATATGGAGGGCCTCGCAGAAATACGCAGAGCGACCACATCTGTGGAGGCGGAACTTTCCACCCCGATCACAAGAATGGACGATATTGGAAAAATGAGTCAAGTTTCTGGAGTCGGCCGGGAAAGAGCTACATGCTAACCCGCCTGCTTCCACGGCTGATATGGACCAGGTGTGGGAAAAAATAGAGGATGTGGAAAATCAGAACAGACGTAATAAAGTTCGTTTCGTTGGAATCCCTGAGGGAAAGGAAGGTCAAGTTATGACAAAGTTTTTGGACTGGCTCATTCCGAATTTGATCAACACAGCAGGCCACCGGCTCGAAATAGAGCACACGCACAGAACTCTCGGTCAGCTTCACAAAACGGGTGACAGACCCCGATCTATCCTGGCAAGATTCTTGCGGTCGGCTGACAGAGACTTTGTTCTAGGAGCGGCGAGAAATAAAGGCATGTTGCGCTGGGAAGACTGCAACATTATGGTTTTTCCAGACTTTGCTAGTGCTACACAAGCAAAACGGGACAGATTCAAAGAGTGTAAGAAATTATTGCACGATCAAAAGGTAAGCTTTGCATTGTTGTACCTGCTAAGCTGAGAATTGATGGCAAGGATGGATGCAAGACTTTAACATGCCCACGACAAGCTATGGCCTTCATTAAATCAATGGTGTGAGTGGGTAACTTTGCCTGCACTTAATCAATAATATAGACTACACATTGTACATTTTGCTGATGTAGTCAGAGTGGGTGTTATTTTTTTCCCCTCCCTTTATTGACTTATTGTTGAGTTCGTTTAGTGGGTTCGATGATATTATTTAAGGGGGCCTATTTTATTGAATATATTTATGTGCAATTCTCTCGCATCTCTCCCTGCAGGAAGCTGATAAATTTGGGAAGATATGGGGTGGACATGTTGTTTTTTTTGTTTTGTTTTTTTTGTGCTGGCTCAAGTAAGAGCAAGGGAGTCATTATATTGGTAAATAAACATTTACAATTCAAATGTCTCAAACAGACTAAAGATAAATTAGGGAGAGTCATTATTGTTTTAGCTGAAATTCAAGGGCAAAGTCTGATTTTGGCTAATATTTATGCACCTAACGCTGATGATCAGGGCTTTTTCATAGATCTTGAAGGGATGTTGCAAGCCGCTGGCAACCCTCATGATATAATATTGGGAGGAGACTTTAATCTTTTGATGGACTCAGTCCTTGATCATAGTGAAGCAAAAGTGTGTAAACCCCCTAGAGCAACACTGACGCTTTACAGGATGTGTAAAAATCTTGGTCTTACAGATATTTGGAGACTTTTGAACCCATCCGGTAGGGACTATAAAATTTTTTTTCATCAGTCCATAAGATTTATTCTAGAATAGAATAATTTTTTTTTTTTTTTATCCAAATCCCTCATTTCATCTGTTGTTGATTGCTCAATTGGAAACATTTTAGTCTCAGATCACACCCTGGTGAGTTTAGAGGTGATGCCACATATAGAGAAAAAGAAATCATATAGTTGGCGCCTTAATGTGTCCCTTCTGCAAAATCCTGATTTCCAACAAATGTTGAAGACTGAAATCAATGTTTATATGGAGACCATCTGGTCCTCAGTATCCTCTGGGCGTGGCTTGGGAGGCACTTAAGGCGGTTCTTGGGGTCGGATCATACAGTATGCCTCATCCATCAAAAAATCCAAAGCACGAGAACTTGTGGAGTTAGAAGAGAATATTAAAAGTGCAGAGGCAGAGCTGAAGCACCATATGTAAGCTGATGGCCTCAGATAATTGACCCAATTGAAATATAGATATAATACTGTTTTGTCACGGAAAGTGGAGTTTTGGTTATCCAGGGCAAGACAGTCATACTTTGAGTTGGGTGACAAAGCAGGCAAGCTTTTGGCTAGATATATAAAGCAGAGAGAGTCTCTTTCTATCATTCCCTCAGTGAAATCTGCTGGTTGTGAAATTTTTACTTCAGCCATTGATATTAATAATGCCTTTTAAATTGTTCTGTATTGATCTTTACAGTTCCACATCTTCGTCTACTGATGAAGATATTAGAAACTTTGTGGAACCATTAGAACTTCCTAAACTGACAATTGAGCAAAAAAACTCTCTTGATTCTGAGATAACCTTGGAGGAGCTTGACAAGATAATTAAGTCCCTACCTACTGGCAAGGCTCCGGGGCCAGATGGTTTTGCCGCTGAATTTTTTTAGATCTTATGCTACAGAACTGGCTCCACTTTTGTTAGAAGTTTATACTGAATCATTAAAGAATGGTAAGCTTCCTCCAACCATGACACAAGCCGGATCAGTCTGATTCTTAAAAAGAACAAAGATCCAAGTGAGTGTAAAAGTTACCGTCCAATCTCCCTGATCCAACTAGATGTAAAAATATTGTAAAAAATTTTGGCTAACCGATTAAGTTATGACATCTCTTATACATATAGATCAGGTGGGGTTTATTCGGGGCCGTAGCTCTTCTGATAACATTAGGCGTCTCATCAATATTATATGGTCAGTGGCGAATGATCAGTCTCCGGTCGCTGCCATCTCACTTGACACCGAAAAGGCGTTTGATATGGTAGAATGGGATTATCTTTTTAAGATTTTGGAAATGTATGGGTTTGGGAGTACATTTATTGGTTGGATTAAGTTACTTTATAAACACCCTGTAGCAGGGGTACAAACAAATGGATTAATTTCAGATTATTTTACTCTGGATAGGGGAACTCTGCAGGGCTGCCCTCTTTCCCCTTTATTGTTCTGTCTTGCCCTAGAATCATTAGCAGCTGCGATAAGAAAGGAGGATGATTTTCCAGGGGTGATTGCGGGAGGTGTGGTGCATAAGCTTCTGCTTTATGCAGATGATATTTTATTATTTGTCTCTGAACCTACTAGATCTATGCCTCCACAGAATTATTAATTCCTTTTCCAAGTTCTCAGGATACAAAGTTAATTGGTCTAAATCCGAAGCTTTGGCTCTGACAGCGTACTGTCCAGTAACGGCTTTCCAGCCGGGCACCTTCCAATGGCCCAAACAGGGCATTAAGTATTTGGGGATTTTATTCCCATCAAATTTGTCTGATTTAGTTAGTGTCAATTTTGACCCTTTAATAAAAAAATTTTCGAGCGATGTGGGCAGGTGGGCTTCATTACATTTATCGATGATTGGAAAGGTTAATGTTATTAAAATGAATTGTATTCCAAAATTTAACTACCTGCTACAGTCCCTACCTGTAGATGTCCCCCTCTCTTATTTCAAGCAATTCGATAGCATAGCGAAGTCCTTCATTTGGAATGGTAAACGTCCCAGATTGCATTTTAATAAGTTACATAGGCCGATTGACAAAGGTGGGCTAGGCCTACCCAAGATTTTGTTTTATTACTATGCGTTCAGTCTCAGACATTTGGCTCATTGGTCACTTCCACCTGAGAGAGCCTCTCCCTGGTTTGTTATTGAACAGGCAGTTCTTGCCGCTATTTCGCCATTACAAAGCATCTCTATCAAACTAATTGGAAAAGTTAAGTTACACCCCGTTATTTCGCATTTACATTCGGTATGGACTAAAGTGTCCAGATTGTTTAAATTTGACACTTATTTAAATGTTGCCTCGAGCATATGGCAGAACCCAAGACTACGTATTGGCAAGTCCCTTTTCTGCTGGCCAGAGTGGATTGTGAGAGGGGTTGCTACACTCGGTGACCTATATGAAAGTGGAGTGTTGAGATCGTTTGAAAACTTGGTCCAACATTTTGGGATCCCCAGACCTCGGTTTTATAGGTATTTACAATTGTGCCACCTGCTTTGTACTATTTTTGGGAGTAGCACACACCCCCCTGAGGAGGCAGATGCTTTGGGAGAGGTGATTGCAGCTTTTGGAAAAGGTCATGAGGCATCAGTGTACTACTCCCTGTTAATTCAGAGTATGGGGGATGGAGCTTTAACTTCTATAAAGAGATTATGGGAGAAAGATTTGAATTTGGCATTGGAGGATGGAGTGTAGCCTAAACTTCTGAAAAATGTCAAGTCTGCATCTAGAGATGCAAGGTTCGCCTTATGCAATTTAAGATTTTACAAAGATTTTATTGGACCCCTCTAGATTATATAGGCTTGGTCTTAAAGACACACCCACATGCTGGCGATGCCAATCAGAAGTTGGAGACATAGCCCATGTTTTTTGGGGATGCATTAAGATCCAAGATTTTTGGTTAAAGATTCAGAATTATTTGCATGACATTCTGGGCACTCAAATTTTACTTTGCCCCAGACTTTGCATTTTGGGCGATGGGGAAGTTATAAATTCGGGCGACAAATATATAAAAAAATTGGGTTCTGACTGGCATGATGATCGGTAGACAAATTATTTTAAGGGGATGGAAGTTAGACGGAGCGCCACCATTTCCGGAGTGGTGTGCGGAGATGGGGAGGGTGGCAGCTTATGAGAAGATGATGGATGGAAGGCTGGGGCGGGAGGACTTATTTTTCAGGAAGTGGAGTAGATATTTGGCAGTTTTGGAGGACTCTAGGGGAAGGGATGAGGAGGGAGATGTTTAGTTTAATTATGTATATTTATTATATAATATATATATATAATTTTATTTTATTTTTTTTTATTTTTTTGTGTGTGTGTGTGTTATTTTATGTGACCACAGGGGTGTTCTTTGGGGTAGGGTGGGGTTGGTGTTTGGGGAGGGATGTTAATGAGTGTTAAAAGTTAAATGTTGATTCGGTGTGTATGTTGTGTTTTTCTCTGTTGTGCTTTCTCTTTGAATCAATAAAAAATTTTAATTACAAAAAAATAAGACCTTTTAAATATTTATATTTCAATCTTTATAGTTCCACGTCTTCGTGTACTGATAAGGATATTAGCAATTTCTTAGAGCCATTAGAACTTCCTAAATTGACGAATGATCAAAAAAACTCTCTGGACTCTGGATATTATTTTGGAGGAGCTTGTTGGGATAATTAAAGCCTTCCCAACAGGTAAGGCACTGGGGCCAGATGGTTTTGCCGCAGAATTTTTTAGATCTTATGTCACAGAACTGGCTCCACTTATGTTAGAAGTTTACACAGTCATTAAAGAACTACCATCAACCATGACATAACCCCTGATCAGTCTCATTCTTAAAAAAGATAAAGGTCTAAATGAATGTAAAAGTTATCATCCAATTTTGCTGATCCAGTTAGATGTAAAAATATTGTCTAAAATTTGGCTAATCAATTATACATATAGATCCAGTGGGGTTTGTTTGTGATCGTAGTTCTTCTGATAATATTAGACTTTTTATAAATATTATGTGGTCTGTAGCGAATGATCAGAATGATTGCTGCATCTCACTTGATGCTGAGAAGGCATTTGATAGGTTGGAATGGGACTAGCTTTTTAAGATTTTGGAAATGTACGGGTTCAGGAACACTGTTATTGGGTGGATTAAGTTATTTTATAAACGATCGCTATCGGCAGTGCAAGTTAATGGATTCATTTCTTTTTTTTTCTCTTGGTAGGGGAAGCCGGCAAGGCTGTCCTCTCTCCCCTTTATTGTTCTGTCTTGCCCTGGAACCATTAGCAGCTGCAGTAAGAAAAGAGATGATTTTCCTGGTATTGTAGCAGGAGATGTGGTGCATAAATTTCTACTCTACGCAGATGATATATTATTATTTGTCTCCAAACCTAGAAGATCTATGCCTAGCCTCCATAAAATTATTAATTCTTTCTCCAAATTTTCAGGATACAGGGTGAATTGGTCTAAATTGGAAGCTCTTGCTCTGACAGCATTTTGCCCTTCCACTGTTTTAGGTATTTAGGCATTTTATTTCCAGCAAATTTGAGAGATCTAGTAAGAGTTAATTTTGACCCACTAATGAAAAAGTTCTCGTGTAATGTTGATAGGTGGGCTTTGCTGCATTTGTCTATGGCTGGGAAGGTCAATGTTATAAAAATGAATTGTATCCCCAAATTCAATTATTTACTTCAGTCTCTTATATTTGGAATGGTAAACAACCTCAGTTGCATTTCAGAAAGTTACATAGACCAACTGACAAGGGAGGTTTAGGCCTCCCCAAAATTTTGTTTTATTACTATGCTTTTAATCTTTGACACTTGGCCCACTGGTCTTTTCCACCTGAGAGAGCCCCTCCCTGGTACAACATTGAACAAGCGGTCCTTGCCCCAATTTCACCATTGTAAAGTCTTTCTATTAAATTGCTTAGAGAAGTAAAAATGCATCCTATTATTTCACATTTATGTTCAGTATGGACTAGTGTTTTCAAAAGTACCAGTACTTCGGTACCAAGTCGATACTAAAATAAAAAAGATGTAACGATAGTGTTTCTGCAGTACCGAGCACCAACTCTATCCAGTACCAGCGAGCAATATGACCCACGACTGCTTTAAAATGCTCATTTTGAGCACATGCTCTGTTACTCCGTACACTGAAATGGACAATTAATCAAATAAAAATTGTGCCATGTCCTAGTGTGACTTATTACATCGCTAAAGGCTGCAATCTTAGTGTGGAAGAGCTGCGTACTTTGAATGAATGCATAAGTCTGACTGCTCATACATATTGAGAATCATTCACATTGTATCAGATGACAGAGCAGAGCACTAATCTACTGTGAATCACACAGCACATGTAAACTATATATTTATATAATTAAATCACAGCATTTGCGCTTTAATCTCAGCTCAACTTTATATCGCATTTAAAACAACAGAGTTGACCAAAGTTTTTCACAGTAATACAACTTAAAACAGAACATTTCAAAATGACCACATACACAAACTCACTAGTAATCTAAAATACAAATTGTCACAGGCTAACCTGATGACATTACAAATCAACATTTGACACACACGCAAATCTCACATACACTGATTGATGCCAGCAATTACGATCTTTTTAAATCAGAAAGGTGTAATGTGATTGTTTGTGGTGTTTAAACTGTCATTGTGTTAGTTGGTTTTGTGTTCTTGGTTTTGTTTTCTGTACAATCAAAATACATATTCAGATAAGGCCACAACACTTCATCAAGTGTCAGTTACCTTTATTTCATGAAAAATTTCCACCAAATCATCCTGCCTGCTGCTCATTTTCTGGTTCACATGCTGCAAAGCCAAACAGTTCTCCTGGTTTGATGTAGTTGTAAAGCATTGGCCACACCCATCCAATTGGGCTATACCATTAATTATTATTGCCAGAGGGGGAACTTTTATAACAGCAGTTTTGTCCTTGTTTTGCTGTTAATTTCTCTTCTGTTATCAAGTGTTGTGTGGACTAGTTGCATATTGGGTGACCTGATATTCTAGGCCCCATTTTGTATGTTTAAACATGTTATTGTAATATTTTTCCCCCCCACATTGGTTCATTCTAAGGGAGGAGCTAGACCCTATAAAAAGGGTACTGATAGAGTTCAGGGCTCTTTTTTTTTTATTTAATTTTTTTTATTTTGAGAAGAGGTGAATGGAACAGTGTTGTGGACATGGGCCATTTGTTGGTTTAGCCATTTTTGCACATTGTTGCAATTTTCTTTTGTGTAGTTGTTGTTTATACTTATGTAAATATTTTCACTGTAAATACTTTTGCACCGTAATAAACACTTCTTGGGATCCACCATTTATTACCAGCACATCATTTTTACTCTGACCGTTCAGGCCACTTAACACAAATACTTCAAAACTGTGTCCTACATTTCATTTGTTAGACTCAAAGGCCAGTGTAAAGAGATGAGATTTCAGACGTGATTTAAGTGTTGCGAACTGTTTATTAGTGATGGGTTGTTCATGAACGATTTGTTCATTTTGAACGAATCTTTTATGCGACTCAAGAACGAGTAGTCTCAGAGAGTGATTTGTTCGTTTTGTGTTGGCCGCCCATGTGCATTGCGCAACCTCCGTTAATTTGTTACGTGAAAACCGCATAGGCGCTGCACAGGAAACAGAAATGATTAGTTCACCTCTCGAGTCTTCTGGTCCAAGTTGTTCGTTCTTTTATCACGTGACAGCCATATACGCTATGCATTGCTCACACAGGAAACAGAAATGATTAGTTCACCTCTCAAGTCTTCTGGTCCGAGTCGTTCGTTCTTTTGTCACATGACAGCCGTATACACTATGCAGTGACAAAAGAACGAACAACTCCGACAAGAAGATTCCAGAGGTGAACTAATCATTCTGCTTCTCATAATTTGTCCTTGGCTGCATTATCAATTTTTCCTTATTGGGACTATAATCAAACTTTGCATAAGTAGATGTGTTGGGGGGGATTTGGCTATTGAAAATGTAACATTTTTATTTAATTCTGCTCAAATGAACTAAATGACTTGAATAGAGATTATTTCATTTTGCTGAACGAGACTCAAAGATTCAAGTCAGTAAAATGATCCGATCTTCCCATCACTACTGTTTATCCGGAAAAGTGACGCTTGCGGCAATATGTACACGTCATAATAAAAGCACGTTTCAAAATAGAAATAGTAGAGCCCTGAAATGGAAGAAATTGTGACAAATATATTACAACTGTATAGTAAAATGTAATATTCATTGTAATGATAATAATAATAATAATAATAATAATAATAATGAAGCATTATATCACAAGCAAGACTGTGAATAAAACTTTGGCAAAAAAAAAAAAAAAAATGCTATGACATGTTGAAAAGTTCTATTTTCACTTGTTAAAAGATTTAAGAATGAATTGATTAGACACCATTTTGATGATGAAGTTAAACTAAAACATGGAGTTCTGGAAAATAATAACAAAAGGAAAACATGATTTGGTAAAGAATAAAACACTTAAGCAATGCATTTTCTTTTAACTTATTATTTACATTGAAAAGTAACTTTTTAAATAGGCTAAACAGGTGTACAATAGTACATTGTCATATTAGCATATTTTTGCTGTGGTACCAAAATTGTTATTGAGAACCTTGAAATTTCACTGGTATCGGTACAGACTACTGAAATTTTGGTATCGTGACAACACTAGTCTGGACAAAGGTTTCTCGTATGTTCAATTCTGCTACTAAACCTAATATGGCTGAACCCCAAATTATGTAATAACAAGTCCCCCTTTTGCTGGAAAGAATGGATGGAGAGGTGTGTTGCTACACTTGGTGACCTTTATGAAAATTGTGCTTTGAGATCATATAAAAATATAACAGCAATTTGAGATTTCTAGGTCTCAATTTTTCAGGTATTTACAGTTGCACCATCTACTTTGTACTAATTTTGGTTCCCCCTAAAGCTGCATACACCCTCTGTATGGTGCTCACAGCCTTTGGAAAGGGTCATGAAGCATTAGTGTATTTATTCCTCGTTGATTCAGAGTCTTGGTGATGGGGCCTTAACAGCTCTTCAGAGGTTATGGGAAAGAGATTTGAACTTAGTATTGAGAATGGGGAGTGGAAAATAATTTTTAAAAATGTTAAAACTATGTCTAGGGATGCAAGGGTATGCCTTTTTCAGTTTAAGATTTTGCATCGTTTCTACTGGACTCCCTCTAGATTGTTTAGGCTTGGTTTAAAAGACACACCTACCTGCTGGTGATGTCAGTTGGAGAATGGAGACATAGCCCATGCTTAGTGGTTCTGCACTAAAATTCAAGAATTCTGGGTAAGAGTCCAGAATTTTATCTGTAAGAGTTTTAGATACTCAAATTACATTCTGCCCCAGACTATGTATATTGGGTGATGGGGCGGTTATTAAAGTAGGTGACAAATACACAAAAAGCTGGATCCAAACTAGTGTAATGATTTAAAGACAGATAATTCTTAGAGAATGGAAGTTAAAAGGCGCTCCCTCATTTCAAGAATGGTTCACTAAATTGCATTTGAAAAGATGTCATATAAACAGCTTGGTAGATTAGATGTCTATAGTAAGAAATGGGAAAAATACTTGACCTTTCTGGAAGGCTCTTTGTAAGAACCATGTGGAGAGAAAAATGATTGTGATCGAATTTGTCAATTGTATCCTTTGTGGAATTCTTTCTTTTCTCCTCTTTATTTGTTGTTTTTATTTGTATTTTTTTAAATTAATTTTTTTGTTTGTGTAACTCAGGCTTTGACCACAGGGATATTTGTTGAGGGTCAGAGTGGGGTTTGGGAATGGGAGGGGCAAAGAGAATAATGGGGGTTAAAAGTTGATTCTATGTATACATATTTTCCTTTGTTCGGATTTCATGAGGGTGAGTGATTTTTGGGTGAACTATCTCTCCATATGTCCATAATGAGTTTCCCAACATTGGAGCATGCTTTAAGCTTCAAGATTGAAGTACCACCTTGCTAGACCTCACTGACCAAAAGAAGGCCACAATAAATGAGTAAAAGGAGTCTTTAGTGGATGTGTTCTTCCATTCAAATACAGCTGGACAGAGTACAATAATAATAATAATTAAGCATTATTCTCAAGAGAGCAGGGGTCTCAAGAGAGATGAAAAACTACTTATAAAAGCAATGCTGCTGTGTCAAGTTATAGCACGAGATTCGACACAACCAAGACGCTCAAAGTGTCTGTCTGATGCATGTGTTCATAGACCAACAAAAATAGTAGTTAGATTCAAGTACATGTCCTGAGAACTGCCTTAAAGTCTGCCTCTGACCTATTGCCATTGATTGGCTTAAGTTCAATAACATGGAAATTAAATAAATATATTGACTTCTAAAGCCGCTTTTTGTATTGTCTAATCAGTGTTAGTCGTCTGCCACCATAATGTTATGTATTTAAATTATCTGAATTATTACATATTGTACAATTATTTACATTAATTTATTATTTGGGAGCCTTTCTCAGCATATGATGTAATTCAATTTTAAAAAGTAAATAAAACTAAATATAAAGACTACGTGAAAATCATTAAGTGAAACTTAATTGAGCTGCTTTACCACAGGCAGCTAGATCAAACTCTCAAAAACAGACCAGAACAGAGGGAGTCACACACTGCTGAAATTGTCAACATCAGTTTATTTAATGGAAAATGAGTTTCACAACATGTAAACAGAGAGTTTGGTCTGGAAGGGTGTTATTACTAAAGCTCATAGTAAAACCAGTGATAACCAATTTACAGCAAGTGTTTATTATGATGTGGAGGACTGTCATTGCCAAAATAACAACTTGATTCATAAAATGTTGCATGTAAACTGACTTCCATATTAAAGAACAAATCTAACTACTGGCACTATGTTTTGTAAAGATTCCCTAAGAGAAACCATTACAGGAAATTTTCATTTTTAAATCTCTGACATCTACAATGCCTCCCTTACGCTTGTGTATTTTTCTGGGTATCGATGTGGCAAATTGCACTCATTAACGTAATTTCTTATTTTACAATTTAAATGTGTTCCCAGAACTGGAGCAAAGTCTTGTCTGGGGGTTTGCTCAACTTGACAGGATTTTGGAGCACTGTAAATAGACTGTTATGATGTTAGCAATATTAAGTGTGACATATTCCTTCAAGATTAAGTATTTTCAATTGTCAATTTGCATACCACAATAATCTAGCTGCCAACAAACTCTGCAGTCAGTGTCTTAAAGCCTCCAGTGAATCCAGGCCATTATGTCTACTGAAAATCAGGAATTTTCACTACTTCACACTGTAATGATAATTAGAATGAAACATGTTTGTGTGATGAGGCTTGTTAATACTCCCTTTAAAACGGTTAGCTACATAAGAGTTCAGCCCAAGCTTTACGTAACAATTTCCAAAAGGATTTTCTTACAATGTGATAAGAATGACAGCCATTTAGCAAGTAAGAAAAGAGATTGGTGCTTAAAGATGATCCTTTTTAAGGTGACATTAACAGCCAAAAAAGAACCACCATGCAGTATGTTTGTCCTATATTCTCAATATCTACCATATATACAGTTTAAGAACACACGCATCTTATAATAAGTTAAAATTCACAAAATGTGCATGTTGGCTCTGTTAACTCCTAAGTCTTGTAATAGAGGTGGGATGGTCCATATGGGCAGGTAAAATGCAAGAGTAAAACATGGAGGGCATACTGGACTGTTCAGATTCTTCTGTACTGAACTCTTAGAGGGGGAGTTTAGCAGCCCCCTACCGCACCAGCAAGGGTTACTGTGTTGTTGCTTTGAGGTTTGCTTTTATGCCGTTGACCCCCTCGTCTTCTGCCTCCAGACTTTGGCTTCAGAGGAAAAGAGGAAAGAAAGTTGTAAGATGATTGTTGTAGTCAAAACTTTATACTTAATCCTAATATGGCAACTAACAAATGAAAGATATTCTCTCCCAGCTAATGCCGTTCATTTGTTTTTCATCATTTTGGTCACATTTAAGCTTTTAAAAATGAACTAGTCCATGAATTCCATCAATAAATATATTATATTGAAAATGTTTTGTTACATGTTAATTGTTAACAAGCATAATTTGTACAAGTATTTACACTGATTTATAGAAAACATGGTAAAAAAAAAAAAATAGGTACTGTCTCTTTAAGAAACCCAGCAGTTCTGTAAATGAGCGCATATTAACAAAAAGAGGACAACTGGTTTCTTAACCTCATCTGTGCAATTCTGTGATTAGTATTAAATGTTTATTTTTTTTCTTGTTTTTGATCAACAACTGACTTAAGAATATAAAGCAAGGGTCAGGAACCTTTTTTCACTAAGGATCCAATTTTTTTATTTTTGTTTGATGCATTTTTCCAAAAGAACCATAGCACAAACTAATAATTTACTATTTTCAAAAAACGTTTTTCAATAAAATAAAATGTTTATGTCCACAGCACAAAACTCAAAAACACAAAAACAAACAAATATGCAACAATTATTTATTTAGTTTTAACACCATGTCAGCAACCAGGCTATTCACATGGCAAACAAAGGTTCATCAATAAATATTTACAATATTAAATAAGACATTTAAAATTTATACATGATAAAAACTGTCAAATCTGTTCAGATGGTACTTTTAAAAAAAATATCTATTAAACAAGTCTCCATATAAAAGCATTGTCTGATAGTTCCAAAAGTGCTTGATGGTCATAAGAGTTGGCAAGGTATACGTAAGGGAAGATCTTCACCAGTCAGTAAAAACGCATGTGTTGGTCTTGAATGGCCCAGTCGGCATCTGGTAAACGCTATTTGGTCATGCCTAGATTTAACATTTTGAGAGTAATTTCTTTGGACCCTGGGGTTTATTTTGTATTATTTATTGCTATTGCACTCATTCCATTCTGACTGCCACTAACTGGTGATATATGAGTTTATTAATGGCCTGAGGTCAGAGGGTGGTATCAGACATTCCGAGATCTCCATGTTTAATGCCTCTTTAGCAACCATAGCTGCTTTTTCATTTCCTGCCAGACCGATATGTCCCGACACCCAACAGAGAATAATGTTGAAATCCTTCTTCTGTAATCGATATATTTTAGTCAAAATGTTTATGATTATGGAATGATCGGTCTCCATGGATTCAAGTGCTTGAAGGCAAGACTTTGCAAGAGTCTGAAGCAATTAAAAAGTTTTGTCCTCAACCCTGCTCAATGATTTCCAGTGCTAGTAGCAGCACTCGGGCCTCAGCTGTGAAGATGGAGCTCTGTTCTGGAATACATATGCCATATTGTTGATCTCCAATCACTACTGCTGCTGATACACTGTTATCCGTTTTGGATCCATCTGTGAATACTGTACTATGGAGTGGGAAACTACATTTCAGTTCCAAGAATTCCTGTTGATACACGTTGGGAAGTGTTTCTGCCTTTTTTAGTTGTGCCAATGCCATAATAGTTGTTTTTTTTAAAGTCCAGGGGGGAACAGGCCAAAAATGATACTGTCTTATGTTGTCCAGTTTGATGTTCAAATTCTCCAAGTATGGATTAATCCATATTCCAAAAGGTTTGATCGTTTTAGGTCTAGCTTCATACAGATGCGAACATTCTGGTTGGAATACTGGTGTAAAGGCCAGATTACTGAGATTTGCTTTGAGTTTGACTGCATATTTTAAGGCCAGTTTCAGATGCCTATTCTGAAGAGAAGGTTCACCGGCTTCTGTATAAATTCTATAAAGGCTCCAAGAGCTAGACGTATTCCCTGATGGTGTATTCTGTCAAGTGTTCGAATGTGTGACTTCCTTGCCTGACCATATCTACATGTTCTGAAGAGATGTAAAAGAACGGTAGTGTCCGCAGCCCATTCTGTATTGGCCAGGACTTTTAAAATGTTCATTGTTTTAAAAATTTTTTCCTCAATATCTTCATATGTGGTATGCAACAATTAAAAGTAACATGGTGCAATATGGAATTGAGTACACGTGTTTGTGCGGGTCTCCATAAAATGAATAAAATCACTTCATTTTACATTTGTTCATGAAAAAGTTCACTTCCCTATAGGGCTGGGCAATATGTAAAAAATATTTTAACGATAATCACCTTAGAAAATACTGCGATATCCGATTATATAGTCAACACCCCTGCCGAGGGTTGGTGATTGTTTTTGCTTTATAGATTTTGCTTTAAAAATTAATTTATTGAAACACGAAAAACGTAGACATTTCTAAATGCACTTTAAAAGAAACTAAAAAAGCAATTAAAATAACGAAGTGAAATCTTATATAACCACCTCCCCAAATCCAAACATTTACCGTCTCCAACGGCCCCATTTGTCATCACGCAAGCATCTGTCAACAACAATAGGCGAAAAATTACTAATAGCCCACAAAAAGACAATTATAAATTTAAAGATAATAATAATAAACATAATAAATAAGCCTAATAAATTCCCTTGTGTTCCCAAAATAATGCTGCCAAATGTGTGTTCTTATCGAATGTGTTTGCATTGCGTTTCGGTAATACAGTTAATGCTGCCTAAAGAAAAGAAAATAGAATGTGTCTTGTATTACTTTATGATTTAATCAATTTTATCTTTGTTTCTTTAACAGAAATATATATATTACTGAAACTGCAGAGTTGCATTCACAATGTGTAACAGCGAACTAAACTCACAGCACCTCCTGAGATGATTGGAGATCATTTGCAGCATTCTCATAGACGACATTATTCTTGCAAACAGTTTTCAGTCGAATGAAACAGAGAAAAAGGAATGAAAACTCTTTTTACATGCGCTTGTTCCATGAGACAGGGTCCTGCTGCACGCCTCTGAACAAACAGCGAATCAGACACGAGCATTGACAGCTTTTCTTTTGTCTGTTTTTATATAATAAAATATAATAAAGTTTCTTCAAGCACGTGTCTTGTGTCTAACATCATGAGTCACTCAGAGACATCTTAGTCTTACAGGTCATCCGCCTGTTGCGGGTAGATGAGCAAAATTACCTGCGCATGAAATCCCTGCATTTCTTCAAAATATAACCCCAAATCCGAAAAAGTTGGGACAGTATGAAAAATGATAATAAAAACAAAAAGGAGTGATTTGTAAATTATATTCACCCTTTGCTATATTGAAAGCACTACAACTAAACATATTGTTTTTCCTTGTGAATTTAATTTTTGTATTTATTTTTTTTAAATGTACAGTAATTTCAAATCAGATGATTGCAACAGACTCCAAAAAAGTTGGGACAGTCGAGTGTTTACCATTGTGAAACATCACCATTTTTTCTAATAACACTTATTAAGCATTTAGGCCCTGAAGACACAAGTTTACGTTTAGAAATTGGAATTTTCCCCCAATCATCCATTATGTAGGTCTTCAGCTGCACAATTGTACAGGATCTTCATTGCCATATGGTGTGCTTCATAATGCGCCACACATTCTCAACTGGAGACAGGTCAGGACTGCAGGCAGGCCAATCTAGCACCCACACTCTGCATACACAGCCATGCCCTTGAAATCCGGGCAGTATGTGGTTTGAAATTGTCCTGCTGGAAAATGCAGGATGTACCTGGAAAAGACGGTGCTTGATGGCAGTATATGTAGTACCAAAAATGTTACATATCTGTCTGCATTCATGGTGTGCTCACAAATGTGCGAGTTACCCATGCCATGGGCACTGACACACCCCTGGCCCATACAGACACTGGCTTTTGGACCTGATGCTGAGAACAGCTTGGATGGCCTTTTTCCTCTTTGTCTACTTTCTATCACAGATGAGACCGAGCCCAGAGAAGTCAGCAGTGCTTCTGGACAGTGTTGATGTAGGGCTTCTGCTTTGCATAGTAAAGTCTTAACTTGCATCTGTGGATGCAGCAGTGTGTGGTGTTGACTAACAAAGGTTTAATAAAGTAATCCCAAGCCCATGTTCATGATATCTATTACAGATGAATGATGTTTTTTTTAAGACAGTGATGTCTGAGGGATCAGAAATCACGCACATTCAGAAGTGGTTTTCGTCTTGCCCTTTACGTACTGAGATTTGACCAGATCCCTTGAATCTTTTAACTATATTGTGCACTGAACAGGATGAAATGCCCAAAATCCTTCCAATTTGTCTTTGGAGAACATTGTTCTCAAAGTGCTGGATTATTTGCTGAAGTATCTGTTGGCAAATTAACAAGTCTCAAATGATCCTTGCTCTTGAAGGACTAGGCTGTTTTTAGAGGCTTCTTAAATACTATGACACAATTGCCTCACCTGTTTAACATCTCCTGTTTCATATTGCCTTATTATTTGATCTCATCAAACTGTTATTAGCCCCTGTCTCAACTGTTTTGAAGCATGTTGCAATGATCTGATTTGAAATGACTGTACATTAAAAAAAAAAACAACAATTAAATTCACAAGGTAAAACATCATATAATGTTTAGTTGTAGCGTTTTCAATATAGCAAAGGGTAAATATAATTTACAAATCACTCCTATTTGTTTTTATTAGCATTTTTATACTGTAATAACTTTTTCGGAATTGGGGTTGTATAAATCACACGTTTCTTCAAACATGCATCTTTGTGTCTAATTTCTTGTAATATATCGCTCCAAAAAGTCTTACAGTTCACCCTCTACAGTGGATGGTACATCAGAAAAATTACCCCCCACTGCGCATGAAAAATCTGCATTTGGCGGGTGTTCATTTCAAACCTTGTTCACCAGTAGTAGATTCTACAACAAATTCGGGAGAAAAGAAATCAAAAATGACTTCAAAACTGTGTCAATGACTTTACAATCGCACCCACACTTTCTCTAGAAAATCTAGGAAAATTATCTCTAGAAAGTTTTAAACGATCATGTGTTGGTGAATGGTGAGACACCCGTCGAGCCACTTGATTTTTAACAATGAGTCACTCGATTTTTAACAAAAAGCCCCTTGTGGCTCGCAAGCCATAGGTTTCCGACCCCTGCTATAAAGGATGTTAAAAGAGCTATTATTCAATGACAAATGGATTGCGTGGATCTCATCTTTGGACACACACTGAACAAGTCAAACCAAACGTTTACTCTCAACATGCAGTGAAAGGATGCTGAACTTAAACACTGGTGAGTGAAATTTGAACATTTATCAGCCAGTGGCTAATCACAGACATTTTTAGTCATGTAGTGTGAAATTTGGTCTCATATGCGAGTGATTCACTCGCATTGTAGAGAGTTGCACATAAAGTTAAAAAAACTTTGAAAAAACACTCTTGGGATTTAACAATCAATATCGGTCAAATGAAGATCGCGATCCATTGGAAAATCTACATTTTCACCCATTCCTAGTGTCTGTGTAACAGCACAGTGATAACTAATTAGGAGCTTCACACATTACACAGTAAGTACGTGTAGTTTGTTCATTAGTATTACTCAGTACTTAGTACCCAATTACACAGCAACAAGTGTTTTACAGTTATCTAAAATTAGACCATTTTTTAAGCCAAATTCCATTTAGAGCTTCCCATTTGACATGTATATAAAAGATAAATATAAAAATGTTTACAGCAAGTATTAAACACACACCCTCTCAAAATTAAATTATGTGGTTACATGCTTGACCTACATGCATGTCTCAGTAAATTTGGGTAAAATAAGTGTCATGCTATCCTTATGCCATGTCTTTGGTCAAATGTGAGACACAAAGAACCAAGTTTTTTCAGTATAAACACAGCACAATTTCTATGAGAGGGTAACTGTGAGTCTCTGGAATGAGCGAGTCATCCGAAATGGTTCTCTTTTTTACCTTGTTCTCTTTGTTGCCCACATTATTTTGAGGGTCTTCCTCCACCTCTGTCTGAAGCGGTTAAAAGTGTGAGAGAGAAGGGCAAATGAAAGCAAAATAGAGCAGTGTGTGGGCAAGGGATAGAGGGGTAGGAAAAAATCATGTTGAAAAGAAATAAGGTGGATTTCAAGGTGATGAAAGAGAAACATAAGGACATGATGCAGGTGAAGAAAATGAAATATTGAACGTGACAATCGAAAGAAAAATTTAAATGATTGGGAGTGTGGGGAAAAAGTGATACAAAGTGATTAGATCGGACAGATGTGCACTGCTGTAAAACCACAGCAGAAAGAGAAACTGGCAATAGTTTTACATCTAAAGTTCATCCTAAATCCCCCTTTATTTTTTTATTCTCTGTACCTGTTGTGGTACATTGTGCTGAGTGGCTGGCACTCCTGTGGTTGTGGTCTCCTCACTGGATGGTGCCACTCCATCCTCTCTCCTAACTGGAGCTTTCTTTGTTGACTGCATCTTGATTTGTGGAGGTTTGGAGTTTGACGGTTGATTATTTGTTGATAGGAGCAACTACAAGCCAAGAGAACAAAAGTGATCAAATTTGTTTAAACAGTCAAATAAGGGATAATGCACAGTCAGCTGATCATTACTGCGTAATAAACCCTGACAGGACCCCAAAGTTATTACTTGCTTATCAAATACTGTAGGTAAATAAATGGCCATGAGATATTGATGTGTTGAAATTGTATTATGCAAGAAGAAAAAGACCACAGAATGCAATGAGAGACATGAAGCTAGAAACTAGATATATAGGTAATAGATATAAAATTATGATTAAAAATTATGCCAGCGTCCATTTCATAATCCTCATCTGCTTGGCAACCTCTTTAAAAATAATGCAACACTTTCTTGCTTTCGGTCCTGACCTGCACCCATTTACAGGGTATCTGCAGGTTCAAAGGAATGAAATGTAAATCTTTTTAAGAATTTTTAAGGATGAATAAAATAAAAATGTAAGACCCCTTTCGCAATAAAAAAAAACATTAATTCATTAGCAGGTAAATACAAAACCACTGAGGCTACTTGGATGACTCTGGACATGTTTTTTATATTTTATTGTGCATTTATGTGTTTTCTTTTTTTAAATAAGTTAATACAATATTAAAACTTTGTATGAATTCATTATGAATGCATGTAGCCTAAAGTATGTAGCCTTTATTGTGACCCATCTTTTTAGTCACTTGCTTTCCAGCAAGACGTGACGCAATAGACCAATGCTTTGGCAACGTCACCGCATATGTCATACACGGACGTGGTGGCAAAAATCATGCACAAAAAGTAAACTTTTATCGGATTACATTGTTGAAAAATTATTCCGAGGGCTCTCGTTGACTGCTGTGGCATCAAGCCATCAACAGAGCTGACTGGACTAAGGAGATCATTTCAACTCACAACTTTGCAGCAAAAGTTTATAGCAAACATGATTACATGTTTGTTATTATTTCATTTCATTATAGTAATTTTATCGCTAAGAATATGTTTGTATTTATGATGGTTTTGTCAAATCTAACACAACAGTTAGCGGGCTTTCTGCCACCACTTACTGCGCATGCACTGACATTTTTGTAAACAAGAGGATTGGTCTATAGACCTTATTCACAGTAGCGCCATGTTTGATTTTAAATGGGAAGGGAAATGAGGCTGTGAGGGATAGACTTACCATCTCTTCAATGGCATGCACGGTATAAAGCTTTAAAAAGCTCCTAGATCCCATCTGATTTACCACAACTCATGTTGTCTGGAGTTTTTTGTCTACTGAGTGGCCTTGAAAAGAAATTTTTCAATGTTTTGTCTACGGAACAATCCAAAAACACTTTAAACTGCAGTACAGCCCATTGAAGAGACTATAAGTCTATCCCTCACAGTTTTGTTGTCATTCCCATTAAATATCAAAGATGGTGCTGCTGTGAATAAGGTCTAGCATGTGCCAAATAACATTTACATATTTTTTTTTTCTTGGCAGATACAAATATTTTAACAGGTAGTTAAAGGGCAGTTCATTTAAAAATGAAATTTCTGTCATTACTGTTCACTCTTGAGTCTGTATGAATTTTTCTCTGCTGTGGGACAAAAAAGGAGATGTTAAGCAAAACGTTTAGTCTCATTCACTGTCACTGCATCTTTTTTTCATCCAATGAAAGTGAATGGTGACAAACTCCCTAATATCTCCTTTTGATATCCACTGAATTAAGAAAGTCATACAGGTTTGTAACAGCATGAAGGCAAGTGATGACAATTTTCATTTTTGTGTGAAATATCTCAAGTAAAAGTCAAAACTCGTCAGTTACCTTAAAAATGGCCATTTAAAGTTGACAATATGTACTGAAAATGTTAACAGATTAAATTATGAAAGAACTGTGCTGCATAATTAGTTATGATGTATATTGAAAACCGATTATATACACATTAAATATAGATAATATATATTATGCATATTATTAATATTATATTATTTATATAATTATATTGTTATTGTTTAGTATATTATTACCAAAGAATTTAAATTGACTGATTCAGATGGTAGAGAAACTACCTGTATATGTCATATCTAGAGAGATGGAGATGTAACAGATGTAATTCTGCAGCTGAGTAGTTCTGTTAGCTTTACAATTATTGTCAAAGGTAATGTAAAATAAGGAAGCGCCATGATTTGAAAGGCATCAAAAGACCGCTCCAACCTCGAGCGCTTGCAAATTACAACGTTGACAGCTTTGTCGATTATAAGCAGGAGGGATAATGTTAGCACATTGCTTGCTTACAGAGACGCAGAATAACACCATTTGCATTTCAGATTAACAGGTTTATGAAGGTTTATACATGTGTAACATTGTAAGTTCAGTAAAAATGTGCTTCCCTGCATGCGCTCACACTAAACTCAAGCATCAGCTGCTAAATGATGGATGCACGAGAGAGAGAGAGAGAGACAGAGAGAGAGATGATTTTGACTTGCGCAGATTCTGCTGTTTAAGCATCTCCTCTATTCACACACCAAAATTTAAGACTTCTTGTAATTTCAGATATTTAAGACTTTTTATGGCCTTAAATTTTAGAGTAAATTTAAAACTTTAAGGACTTGCGGGTACCCTGTTTTAGACCCCATGAAGCTGACCTTTGTGATGGTGCCCACAGCCTTAGTCCTCCCTTCTCTGAAGACTAGCCTCTGGTCTATGTGCAGGTACTCTGGAGTTTTAATGAAGCGGAAGTGTACGGTAGCTTTGTCTCCTGTGCGTAAGCAGTCTCTGGTCATAGACAGTATAGTGGCTGTCTGCCTGATGCTGCCGCAGTGCACTATGCAAAGAAAGAGAAAAGCGAGACAGATGGTAAGAAGGATTTCGTAAGATGTGCGGTGCTTTTCATTTCTAAAATTGAGCATCCTTGTTTCCTTTCCTTACGTCCTAGTTCCACCCTTTTAGAAAACTAGGAAAAGATGCAAGGAAAAGAAAGAGGACGAAGGAATCGAAGCAAGATGTTTTTGTAAAATGGAATGTCCTTGCTCACACATTACTTCAGAGCACCACTGCCCCTGCGCAGCTGCATTACTTCAGAGCATTTGCCGTTATGTTGTTGAAACATTTAATAATAAAACATAATAATTCAAGATTCAAGACTTTTAAAGTAGGCGACAATTATGGTTTATTTAAACTGCAAAGGTGAAACTTGAATTAAAACGTTTGTGTCAGATTTAAAGGGGGAAGAGAATTGAGTTTGTCAAGCGCTTCGAGAAAAAAAGTCTTCCACATAAGATGCTCCTGTGCTTCCTCGCTCAAGTGTCCTCAGAAAGCTTCCTCTGTCCGAGCGGTGCATTTAGAGAACTGATACTTCTTTAATGATGCTGGATTTTGATCAGTTTCCAGGTCACGGGCTCAAGGACGGAGGAGCAAGGATTCACAATTTAAGAAATGAGAAGCACCCCTGTTTGCAATCTCTTGCATTCTCAAATGTTCAAAATTAGATACACTGAGAGAGCATTTGCATCTCACCCATGGCTTGATATCTAGGGGAGATGGTCGTCGGGTGATGTAAAACTAGTATCTCGGCCTCAAACTCCCAATATGCCTGTGGGTTTAATCTTGGTGACACCATGACCATGCCCTTCCTTATTGACGAGCGTTTAATCTGAAACAGAGAGTAATAAGAAGGGAAAGGGGTTGGAATGAACAACAAGACATGAAACATAATTAGCAAGTCAACATGAAACATTAGCAGGTAAATACAACTCTTTGCAACCTATTTTACTTTCTTAATCTTACATACTTCAGAGTGGAACAGAATATTCAAAAGACAAAAATTTTATTTGGAATAACATGCAGAGTAAGACCAGGAATGTGCATTAAGAGAGTAAATAAGGTAATTTTTGATTATTTTGATTGCAGATTCAATCCTAAGTATGTACATATTGTTCCAGAAACAAATAATATCCGGTTTTCTTTAGTTATTGACAGAATAGAAATTAAGGCTTAAAATGGCATTACAAAATACCTTTTTCAGAGCAAAGGAGGCCGTCTGGCCACCACGGACCTCTTTCACAGGCATCCTCTTGCGGTGAATAGACTTGACAGTGATGAGGAGGAAAGCGCCCAAAGGGTCTGGTCCGAGAAGCAAAGTGTCATTCAGCCGAATCAGCCCACGTAACGTGGTCCCTGACACTACTGTCCCCACTCCCTGTCATACAGATCAGACTGTTGAGAAAGGGGAGAGATATAACATGTATAAATAGAGGGAGACAGACAGCATGCTTACTGGTACTGAATAGGTGTCATCTATCTGGAACTCTGCAGGCTCATGGTCTTTGAATGAGCTTCTGGAGGTGAGCAGGTTCAGGAACATCTTGAGTAGATCCATGTTCTCTCCTGTGACATTAGAGATCTGGAAGATGGGACATATTCTACAAAACAAACAAATATACACATGGGTTTGGATTTGTAGCACTACAATAGGATTCAGAACGATGGTAATGTCATGTGCAAATGACCCAGCAGAAGTTCCTGTGTTCCACTGAGGAGAAACATAGCATATGATTCAAAGTTGGCAGGTGAGCAAAGAGAAGTGTGGACTGCAGGGCATTACCTCTCCGAACTAAAGTTGGATGCTGTGACAATGACATCATCTTTGTTCTGGACCAGCACAGGGATCTTTCTGCAGCCTGGAGACTTTAAGATCTTCTGCAGGAGCTTCAAGGTCTCTGAAATATTAACACATTTCTTTAGTATTCTTTCCATTATTTTGTGGTCAATACACAATGGAGTTTTAACTTCTATCTGTGGATGTGTTTCACCTTGAAGAATATTAGCTGGACACATGTCAATCTTAGTGACCACCACAAAGACAGGAACATTGAGGGCTAATGCCAAGCCGAGGTGCTCTTTGGTCATGCCAACAATTCCTGCATTACTTCCAATCTGTGACAGAAAGAGAATAGCCATGAAGGTCTCAGCTTCTGAATGTTTGAGAATCATCAGTGCAAATACAGAGGCATACACTTGTTTATAATCCCTATTGAGCGGTCCATTGTGGCAACATTTTAAGGCTTTCAAACAGTAGGCAGCAAAATGTTGTTGC
This sequence comes from Myxocyprinus asiaticus, assembly GCF_019703515.2. NCBI lineage: Eukaryota > Metazoa > Chordata > Actinopteri > Cypriniformes > Catostomidae > Myxocyprinus > Myxocyprinus asiaticus. The sequence goes on from NC_059356.1 coordinate 27,626,396, forward strand.
CTAATTCTGTTCTTCTTTTTGGCCAATATTTAAGGTAGTATCTTATGTATCCTTTGTGGATAAGGCAATCCCATTTTTATCTAAAGATGAAGTTGAGTAAAAACATCTAGAAATATTTTATTCTGTCCTCAAGGAGTGCTAACCATGCAACATGAGTGACAGTTAATGGAGTTGACCCATAAGGAGCATTTCAAATCATGAGATATGATTTATAAGGTTCCATTTAGGCTAGGATGCTCCCTTAGAAGATAGCTGTCTATGTAGACTTTCTTAATCTACCTTTTTCCTGGGGGTCTTACACGGGAAACGGATGTGTGTGCGAATTTCGCTGGAAGTTGTTCTATAGCATTCACTAGTTTCGGCTGCAGTCATTTTAGACCCTTTTTACAATTGGTATTAAGATGCGTTTCGGATGACAACGATCACAAATGGTAAATATAGTTGTAAACAGGGTGCAAAACGTTTTATGATTGGATTACAAAAAAACATGTGACCACATCGCATTTAAGGTGTAAACGCCATCCTGATTTGAACATGCAGGGTGACAAGATGACAAGCACACACATCTGAAGCTGAACTAACACAGGTACTCCGCTAAAACAACAGATAATTTAATCTGCATTTGTGTTTAGATTAAATTTAAACTGCATCTGGGAGAAACCGCGCACCAGTTTTGTTCACGCTTTCTTTGTCTATTATGACTTTTTGCAGCTTATTATCATTCAGTAACACACTGACATAGTGATTGATGTCATCATGAAATTTCCACGAAAGCCCAACACGACAATGAAAGAATGAATGGACATATGCCGAAACAACAACTGCGTTCACTTGATAATGGAAGTAACGCCCACATTTCACATTAAGCATCACAGGATGTAGAAAAAGGTGGATAGTTTGACTGCATGTCTCCCCTCCTCACCATCAGCATACAGAAATCAGGCAGATGACCAGTCATTCCAAACACAGTGGTCTTCAGGTACTTCTCGTGGCCAGCAAGGTCAATAAAGGTGATGACTTTAGAAGACTTCTCACAGATCTTGGTCCAGTCCAGACTGCCCCCGTGACTGTCAGGTTTGTTGACTACCTGGCCCTCCTGGTCGAATCCCAGGATGTCGTTGCCCACGCTGCTGGTGCGGCCACTCTCCATTTCGTGCTTGTGCCTGAAGAGCTTCTGTCGTGCAAAGCCACGGCCATTATCTAACTCTCCATGAGTCAGCACACCCAGGAGTGTGCTCTTACCTGCATCAACATTCCCCACTACAGCCACCCTGAGAGAGAGAGAGAGACCATCATGACTGAATCAGCAGTGCAGCATGGCTACTTGAAACATCATAAAGGTAAAGATTCTTTAAAGACTTAGAAGACACATTAACAATGTGCCTTTAAAAGAATGTTTCAGGTTCAAACTTTTTTGCCAGTGCTTAATCATACTTAAAATGAAGTTAAACAGGGCAATGCAATATACATTCAAATAAACACTATTTTGAAAGTATAGTCACGAGACCTAAACAATATACATCTTGGTACAAAACTAGTGTGACAGAATTGCTTACTAACCTTGTCTGCAAAGTTATAGGCTATTGGAAATGTCATTGATGAAACTCATTTCATGACTACATAATTTTCACATAATGGGGGGGAATTCACCAAGAACTAATTGTGCCTGGTAAAAGCGCCTGCTATTTGCACATGCTGGTTTAGCACCCAATTCACTAAAGAGTGTTAATACCTGGCATATGTCAAGATGCGCGTTTAGTCAAGTGCACTTTCTGCATGTTAAAGAGATGATTCAGGTGTCTGGATCACAGTGGACAGTGATACTGTTCAGTCCCACCAAAGTGTGTCAGATAACTGTGGTCTGCTGCATCCTCCGTTATAAAGCGCTCAAAATTTAGGATTATGCAAATCAGGCAACAGTGCAAACACGCCCACAAAATCACTGCTGAACACAATTTGCATGCGCAATGTGCACACACTATTCCAATCTTGCGTGCCGATTTTGATCGCTTTATAATGGAGGATGCAGCAGACCACAGTTATCTGACACTTTAGCAGGACTGAACAGTAAATCTGACCACTGTGATCCAGACACCTGAATCATCTCTTTAACATGCACAAAGTACGCTTGACTACAGGCGCATATGGACATATGCCAGGTTATAACACTCTTCTCTACCTTTGATCATTATTTTATGAATTACTGCTGATATGATCGATAGAAAATGTACACAAACATCTCTTTCAATAAAATTAATTTTACCGCCTGCTTTCATCTGGCGGTAATAGTGCTATGCACTCACCTAACCTCCAGGAAGTCGGCCTCTCCTACTCTGCGGCGAATAAGGTAATCTCTGATCTGGCCACCAGCCTCAGTGCGCTCCCTCAAAAGGATGAGGTCTGCCTCTATCTGCTCACACATGGACTTCACTGTGGCAACAGATGCCTGCATGTCACTCTCATTCAGACCATAGTCTCCTCCATCTGAGAGTGAGATTGAAACATGCTGGTGTGTTTCCATGAAAAACTCAAAGGTCTCACAGGACCCATCTCAGAGTTTGCAGTGTTCATGGTCTTACCTGAACCCACTCCCACAACATAGATGGTCTCCCCGCAGCCCTCATCCATCCTCTCACGCAGCTGCCGTAGTAACAAGTCATACTGTTCCCCATTGGGACTGACCAAGGCTAACTTTGAAACATAAAAAAAAGAATAGTACTTGTTACTTAAAAGTTTAAGCATACTATACAGAGTGATTGTGCAACACAGATTTTGTTCATTTTGTTTGTTTTAGAGGTGCAAATGGTAAGGTGGTTTGAGATGCATTCCAGATGAAAATCTGTCAAGTGTACATGCATCTGGCTGTTGTCTTTTTTTGTATAGCTTGATAAAAAGTCACGCTCAGTTGACAGTATGATAGATATGCTTTGTTGTCATTTGGGGGGAAACACTTATGATGTGTTAAACACCCTGCAGTGCGGAAGTATCTTAGTAAAAGTATAGACAACAAATTTTAATAAAGAATTATTAGACTTGTTCTGATCATGAAAGACTGCTTTTGGTTCAAAGCAATTACTTAAAAGACGGCCATTTGGCTACTACAGGCCATTTACAGGCGCAAAGGTGTAACTTGAAGAAATGGTCATTGAACAAATCAATGACGAATCTGAACGAATCTTTTTGGTGAACACAACAGAATCAAAAGACTCGAGTTACAGCGGGGCAAAGTCACTTAGTTAGAATCAAATAATAAAACACATTTTTTTAATTCACTGCCTGGCATTAGCATAATCACGGAAGTGAACTCTGAAGTTTTTTTAGCATATGGTGTGGGAATTCTAGATCGGATTTTTCTTTGTTTGGCCGAGACACACTGCTGTGGTCGAGTGTAAATGGAATGTGCAATCCAATTAATAAAAATGCAGGAGGTGACCAAGTGTTAATTCCCCAGGTCTGAAACCTAGTGGCACGTTTGCATCACACAAAAACAAAACACTTCAGTTTCCAACGCCATATTCAACCATGATTACTTTATTTTCCAGGCAAAGTGTCCAATAACGGGAAGGTTACCAAAATAATGTGTTAGTCCCCATGAAGCGATCCACTCCAAGTAAAATAAAACAGCTTTTATTAGTCTACTGATATGACTAGAGTCTTCATCTCATAAGTAAATAATTTTTAAAAAAAATAATTAAAGTTCCTATTCATTCCTTTGTGTACAGCTTTTTAATGAGGAAAAAAAATACAGAGTGTAATTTCAAACCTCTTTCTTTGTGTAACTTACCTCATAAAGAGTACAAATGCACACAGACTGATTCAATGACAGTGTAAACAAAGGTCAACAAAGATCAATAAACTGAGGAAAAAGGATACCTGGCTTTACTGCATGTTACATCAGAGTGTGAAGAGTAATGTCACACAAGGCGGAGTGACAGAACATCATGCAATACACTCGAAAATGCAGAAATAGAGCTCAGCCCTATCAACGTGTAAACAGATCATCACCTAGAGTTAGTCTAAAACTGGGTTGATGAACGATAAGGCGGCAGCTGCCACAGCAGAAAACTGCCTGTCCTGCTCAATCAAGACTATTTCACGAACAGCCATCTGTCTAGGTTCCCACATCCATCAAGGTTATGTAGTGTATACTTACACTAGAGTTCATGGGTAGCTGACATGACATGTCAAAGCAGTGTGACATGCTACACGTAATTCTATAAGTATGTAGTTATGACCTCATACTACATGAGAGACTATATCAAATATATGTCCATTTAAAAATAATTTATCACCCTGCAGGTGCATTTGAGTGAATAGAAAAACACACATATTGTATATACTGCATGTGTGTGTGTGTTAAATATATACATACATACACATACATAATTATTATTACTAATGACAGTGTTATTTTTCAACTACCCAAACACCATGTTTTTCATATTCAATTACAGTTCCTCTTTTCAGGTTTTCTTTTCATAGCTCAACTGCTATAAATCGTGTTAAAACTTTAACAATGGATAAAAGTTATCAAGTAATTTAATATCCATTTCCTGGTTTCATTTTCAGTATATCTCCTCTGTCTCCCTCCCTCTAAAGGCAAATAACCTCTGTGTTGCACTGAAATTTCATCAGATACTGTAATGTCAGGTTGTCATCTCTTTAATTATTGATAACGGCCGTCTTTCATTCATTTGCTTTAATGCCGAAATGCAATCTATAATCAGCCTGCATTAAAGCTAAACCCACACACAGATGGATAAAGCACAAATACATATTCGTATACCTCACTCCTTTAGATGCATGATACATAAGATCCCGCAATTGTTTAAATATTGCAAAGACTAATTTAGCCTGCTAAGCTAAAGATAGCTTCACAGTTGTAGGATCACAATAATCTTAGCTCGTATACGTGTGAAATCTCAAAATGTGTTTACAATTCAAATATAGCGATAGAAATATACAGATATTACATATATACATGCGATAATTTAGCCTGTCAAGCTTGACTCTATATCAGGCCTACCTTGCTGTAGAAGTCTATGCCGTGTTCCAGGGTCTCGCCGTTGAACATCTCCCCGTCCTCGAAGCACTCTGTCCCGTCATCATCGCCGCATCCCCGGCCTGGAGCAAACATGCTAGCGGGGACTACTACAGACTCTGATAACCCCAAGGTCCCAGGATTAAAACCCGGCTCCGTCGTCGTTACCGATGCCATCTCTCGGGCAGCAATTTTTAAAATTAAGCTAAAACAACTTTAAAACAATGCCGCTTTAGGGGGAACAATTGCAAGCTGATACAGCACAAACACTTGTGAATTCACATTCAGACTGTAACGCCTCTCACCACTAGGCTAAAACCTGCTGTGCCGAGAAGATAAACAAGATTCATGCACACTTATTACTTGCATCTATATAACATGGTATGCTGATAATAGTGGAAACATTGACCTTAAAATCATTCTCTTGTGGTGTTTAAACTGTTTGTTTAAAATGGTAAGAAAATGAGTCATATGTGTTTTTCTTCTCCTCATGAATTATTCAACAGCATTCCTGGCCAACCACGTTCTTCCTAATCCAAATCACATGTGTTACTATCCAATGAAAGTTCGAGTGCGGTGCATGTCATTACAAATGCAATGCAAATAATGCAACATTTATTGACAAAATTGCGAAGTTTATTTCGATGTAATCGTTGATAGAATCCAGATCAACTTCTCTTTATGTTAGTACAAATGTTCAGTTTGCAGTTACTAATCATTAATTTGTCAGTGGACCATAGAATTTATAACAAGTTCTTTTCTGCCTTAAAGGGATAGTTCACACAAAAATGAAAATTCTCTTATCATTTATTCACCCTCATACCATGTCATATGTGTATGACTTTCTTTCTTCTGCAGAACACAAACAAAGATTTTTTAAAGAATACCTCAGCTCTTTTGTTCCATACAATGCAAGTGAATGGTGATCAGGCCTTTGTGGCTCCAAAAATCACCTAAGTCTCCTAAGCAACTAAATTGGCCCAGTTGCTAGGGAGGGTAGAGTCACATGATGTAACATCCTCGTGGTTTTGATTAGTGGTTCTTGTTCTCAATGGGGCATGTGGTAAGTTGTGCATGGATCGTGGAGAGTAGCATGAGCCTCCACATGCTGTGAGTCTCCGCGGTGTCATGCACAACAAGCCACGTGATAAGATGCGCGGATTGGCGGTTTCAGAAGCGGAGACAACTGAGACTTGTCCTCCGCCACCCGGATTGAGGTGAGTAACCACGCCACCACAAGGACCTACTCAGTAGTGGGAATTGGGCATTCACTTGCATTGTATGGACCTACAGAGCTGAAATATTCTTCTAAAAATATCTTTGTATTCTGCTGAAGAAAGAAAGTCACACACATCTGGAATGGCATGAGGGTGAGTAAAGGATGAGAGAATTTCCCTTTTGGGTGAACTATCCCTTTAAAGAAGTATCAGACATTTCTTTTGACAGGTTGTGTCACACACCTGTGTAGCAACATTTGTAACTACAAATCAGGTTTATCGAGAATATTACATTATGTTTCACTAGATTATCCTGTTTGTGTAATGGTTATCTAATTAGATGCAGAGAAAACAAATGGGTGCCATGGATGGAACTAGGCCATTCTATAAAATGTATAAAATTCCGAAGTGGCATTTGAGCAATACGCCAATTGCTTTAGCCAAGAATCAGTTCTGTGGTAGAAACTGATGTCAGTCTAAAATACATTGAGTTGTTTCACCACTTTCAGATGGAATTTATTTCTCTCTTGTGCCCCAGATTGTCAAAGTAACTGTAATATACTGTACTGTATAACACTTTCTGTCATCACACACAGTTTCCTAGGCAACTAGAAATTAGTAGTGTAAAAACCACCTTTATTGCATTTGGCTATTTCATAATAAAACAATTAAAAAACTCTAAAATGTGGATTGCAAACCCACGTGTATCAGCACAACTGCCTTCTGAGTTTTTCTTTGGTACCTCGAAGAAGACAGTTGTGCTGATATGCATGTGTTTGCAATTCACATTGTTGAATATTAAATGGTTTCAATTATGAAATAGCCAAATTCAATAAAGGCAGTTTTACTCAACGAATGAAGTGTGCCAAGGAACTTACTAGATGACGAATTAAGTTTCCATAACAAAGAGCACCTTCCACATTTACTTTATTTTAATTTTATTTTTTAACCTTTTGAGCTGACATTTTTGATCAGAACACTTTCTGCATCTTTTACAAATTTGTATGTTTTCTAATTTCCTCCAACAAACCACTATTTTCCATAAACATGCACATTGAAAATTTGAGGTCTTAACTATAATACAAATGTATATTGAAAAGATCAATAAAACATTTTAGATTAGAAAAGGAGTTCCCATTACCAAAAAGTAACTGAGAAGTTTCTGGATCTTGAAAGGCTAGATTACCAGACACAGTTTACCAAACACAACAATATAGATGAATATATGTATAATGTATAGGTGTATAATGTATAGATAGATGGTTAGGTCATGGCTGCATTTTACAGTAGATCACAAATGGAGATTTGTGCAGTTACTCAAAGCCAGTGGGAAGACGAGAGCAAAAATGTGCAATGTAAGAATTTCAGGAGAACTGGTCATGAAGCATCAATTTGCATGTACTCAAGAGGTCATTAGCAAATAGTGGGTAATGAGTTGGAATAATCCAACCTTATTCAGATAGCTCAAGTTTGAAAAAGCAACTGGCAGTATGTTCACTAATTATCCAGGTCTCAGTATGAGCCAAGAAGCAAAGAGACAATGTGCTAGCACAGGCAGAATGAAGTCACAGCACACACACCATTCCATATTACTTTCATCAGAGTTCCAAAGGATTGGCGAGGTGCTGCAGTGGTTGGGTCTCCGAAAACCATAAGGAAAGCAACAGACTGGAACAATGGAAAGAGAACAATATTTTGTCTGACACACTTAGTAAAAAGTGCTCTGAGTCGTTAGAGTGTGACTTTGCCTGATGGGACCACTGAAGAAGACATGGATGATACACAGTTCTTAGTAAGCTGGCTAAAACCTAAGGATTTGTTTTTTTTTTTTTTTTTTTTTTTTTTTGACTTGTATGAAGTCTTGTCATGAGAGTAATCGCATTAAAACACAATAAAAACATGCACATTAGTTCAAACAGGAAAAAAATACCTTGATTACTCTGTTTCAGCAGATTACAAGCAAGAATTATTATAATTCTCTTGCCATTTCATTTTAATAGAGCACTAAATTTTAATGGTTCCACCCATTTAACAAACTATTAGTTTACAAGTTACAAGTCTAAAAGAGCAAAGCATGCCACATTTATTAGATAGTGATTCAAATAACTCAGGGAAACATCAGGATCATTATTTCAGTCGTTTGACCAACAGCAGAGGGCGTCAAAGAGCGAAATACTCTATAGGTCTATTGTCTAAGATGATTTTAACCAGCTTTTCAACTATGTGGCAGTCCGCATGCAGGGCCACAGTTTTCTTGAATCTCTTTACGTGTGATACATTAATGTATGCTTAAGAAAACTAGTCCGTGTCCAGGCATGAATCAATATATGTCAATTATTTTAAGGGAAACGTTTTTCCCAGGCTCGTTGAATGATTTTAAAATAGCATTCATTAACCTTAGAATACATGCACGTGCTGTTGTTAACATATACAAAAATATATAGAAATAAACCCCCATACCTAACATGAAATAGCCTGTAATTGCCTGCCCATGGCTGTGCCTGTGCAATTTAAGTACTCGTGCCCACATTCAGAGGTGGGTCATTTTCTTTTGTGCACGCAGTGATTGGGCATTTGTACAGTACTGCCACACGTTTGGAAATGCGCCTGCCCTGATGACAAACCAGACTACCACAACATACTGACAGTAACGATGCGATCTTATATCGTGTGCATCTCGTTTGCACTCCAGTGCTTCATTCTCAAAAGCGCCTCAGAGTACTCGTCAAAATCCGATTTGGAATACGAATTTGGAGACTATCGTGGCAAGTTTTGTATCGACGATCAAGGTTTTGTGTACGGCATCGGAGAGGTTTATTATCCGAGCACCACAGCGTGTCCCTGCACCTGTACAGAGGATGGACCAGTGTGCGTCAGACCCAAGTGCCCGAAAATACACCCGAGATGCACGCGCATCAAATACAAGTCGTGCTGTCCCGTGTGTGAGGCTGTCAGTAAAGTTTGCGTGTACGGAGGAAAAACGTACAGAGTGCTGGAAGAATTCAGGGTGAGTTAGTGTAAGTTCTCGATGGTATAAAATACACATTACAAGTTTCGTAGTTTTGTTTCTTGTCTGTTTGTTTTTTAACAGTTTTTGGGGGGTTTTCACTCTGTAAAAATTATTTGTTGACAACTTGATTTGGTTAAGTCATATTGTTGCTTTGAGTTAAGTTTTGATTAGTGTAAGTGCACACAACTTAAAATAAACAATTTGGTCAGTAGGTTATCTCAAACATTTTTAAGTTGAAAGAAAGTGATATTTCTTCTAACTTTCTAAATATTCATTAATTAACCATATAAAGCCTGAGATAATAATAATAATAATAATAAAAGATAGAAAATTCATTAAAAATTGAGCTGTTTTTGAACTTATAGAATATAGAATATTTAGAATATAGAAATATAGAATATTTTCATGCATATAGAATAGATTCATGCAGGCTTTAAAGGTCACTATCCTCCTGAGACCCGGCAGTTCATTATATATATAAATATAGCCCATATACAGTATGCCACAGTAGTATCTTAAGAGGACACTCTGGGCTTTTCAGAGATCAAATTATTTGGCCATAACAACTTCCTCACCTTGGTCTATAAAAATGTACGACATTTCTATTCAGCACATCAAATACAGTATGATTTAAATATTAAAAAAAAAAGAAAAACAATTATTATCATATGCTTGTTATGCAACACCAGAGTGACATTAAAAAACAAATGGGTCTTAGGAGGTTAAAATAATTAAGATGACATCATAATAGATTATAATGTAAAACAATGAGATCTTTTATGACAGAGCAGACTGCATATATTCAGTAAAATACATCTAAATATCAGTTCCCACTTTATATATATCTTGTTGATTCAGTGTATGTTTTTGAGTTGAGGTGGTTGATGTTGAAGCATATTAACAAATGTGCTTGTTAATTCAACTTAGAACAAGTTGATACAATAACAGCTTAGTTGTCAGCTCATAAAGCACTTTTGCAAAACTAAAAACATGAAAATCTTAAATTGATCTTAAATTCTTAAGTTTATCACTACACTGTTCAAGATTGGGACATTGTAACAATAGGCCTAATGTTAATAGTAGCATGATAGTTATCTGTCAGTATTTCTGACAACAGTATAAGTGTTTTGTTTTTTTTAAATGACTATGACTGATACAGTGAGTTTGTGTATGTGAGAAAGAAAAAAATGGAAAGAAAGAATGCATGAGTGTATAGTTTCATTTTAATGCTCTGGTGAGGCAATATGCATAGATACTTTTCTTGATGATTGTCAATGACTCACTGTTTGCTAAATGTATTTTACATTATTTTACATCGGTATACAAATATACAGTATAAAGGTATATGGTTTTATAATGAATTCCTGTGGATAAGCCAGGTTGTTGTTCATATCTCATTTAAATTTTCTACAACTGTCTGCCATTGTCACTGGAAATACTGGTACAGCTGCAGTTGCAATTATGCATTTCATCCTTATGATCTTCACTTTGGTAATGCTTGCAGATACTCCACAGATATTTCATGCCTTTCAAAAAAACAAAAAAACAAAACAAAAATCAAACCAAATCCTCATAGAAGTTTAAACCTCCTGTGTATAAATCCATTTCAGTTGTCTCCCTGTGAACGATGTCGGTGTGAAGTCAATCGAGAAGTTTACTGCTCCATATCTGGCTGTCCTGCCTTGCATTGTGTGAATCCTGTATATGAACCCAACCATTGCTGCCCCGTGTGCAAGACTGGTGAGAGCCTACACACATGCTCTCAGAGCAACAGAGGATGGACCAGTGTGCATCAGACGTCAGACCCAAGTGCCCGAACTAGTGCATGCATGTTTACTGCCCTATACAATGTCATACACACTGTAACGTAATCCTTTTTCTCCTCACATGCACCAGTCAAGGGTTATTAGTGCTCTGAGAGGCATGTGGTGATTGTGATGTGTGTTGTGCAACTCATGACAATCAATAAGGAAGTTATTTGGTGATGTGGAACCCTCGTATCATCATATCGTTTTGATTGATTTCCTCCTGATTACTGCATAGCTCACAGTGACGTAATGGAAAACCAATGATGCAATGGAATTGTTATTCCAATAGTTTGCTTACTACATGTCTATAAATAGTAACTAGTTCATAGCATGCTGGGATGGCAGAGGCACTATGGGGCATTGGGCCATCCCTGACAACAGAAGGCAAGAGGGGGACAGGTTGCTTGAGCCTGTGATTAGGCTGCAGATTGTGTGGGTAATGTATATGTATAAATGGATAAGTAATGTATACAGATTTGAACAATTATATTTATATCAAATTGAAATCTGTCATTCAAAATCTAATTTAAACCTGGAAATAAACAGAAAGTTTTAGGATTTTGACAAATGTTCAACAAAGAAACATTATGATAACATAAAATGAATATGAAATGTTTAATATTCTGCATTATTTATAGGTCACTTATCCAAAAAGCAAAGAGGGCTTCCTCTTATAATGAGTCGTGCTTCTATGTCCTTCTCAAAGGGCCAAACTGCTTTGCTGGAAATCGCGTGATCCCAGTTGGAGAACGTGTTGAAATTGACGAGCGTCTAGTGTGTTTCTGCACCTACCAGGATGGAACGTGGCAGACACACCCTCACGCTACCTGTGAGGAGCTCCAGCAACCAGACAATGAGGCCACTGACTCTGATGACACATTCAAACAGATGGAGGAGCAGGAGAAAGAGAAGGGGAGAGTGTTCTCGCCTAGGCTGGATGCCATCCCATGAAGGGAAGTGTGCCTGGCACCAACTCTCCTGAAAGGCAGGAAGTGAGCACCATGCAGGTGTCTGTGCCCAGAGTGAACACAACCTGCGCTGGGATTACTGCCAGAGCTGACTTCTTTAGCCAAACTCAGCCCCCCTACCCTCCCTGCCATAGATCGCCAATCACGTGCAGTAGCAATGTATTTACTGGACATGGAACATTTCTTACTTTATTACTGTTTGTATAGTGTATATTTGTGTGTAATACTGTATATGATTCTCCACATCTGTTCTTATTAAAATGCAGTTATGTAGCATTATATTTAATTATAGAGTGTTATATTTAAAAACATAATCATTGAATACCATTTTTCATCTCATTCTTGTAGCATGTTTATGAATGCACTGGTTTCACAATTTTTCTAGTACATTGAATTGATTTCTTCCATGGTGAATATCATGTATATAATTATTTTCAATGTCCATTACAACAAATGTATTTATTTAATTAAATTACAGTATTATTACATATAACCTCTGATACAATTTTGTTCTCAGAAAGACAATTAACATATGTGCTTGTTTAGACTGGAGATTGCTAAAATAGTTTAGTGTGGCATGTTATGAGACATGAAAAAACAACTAGTTTTCAAAGGGCTAGTCAAATGGAAAAATAGAATGTATGTATTAAGATCACCTCAGGTTTGAATATGTGATCCTTTTCCTCATTATTTATATAACAGCTAAATCTTTGCATCTTTGATGGTTTGTTGATTTTACTCACTGTAAACAGGTGTTTTCTTTTATAAAATGCACAGAATGAAATTCAAGGCGGCCATTGTGCAAAGGACTAATGTAAATATCATGGCAAAATTGTCTTTATTAATTAAAAATATATTTGTAGAATATTGGTTTTTATTTCAACAGTGGCATGTTGTAATGTTAAAATAGAAAAATAAAAATCAAGGAAACCGTCTTGTAAATCTATATGACTTACTAAATATCCACTATAGAGGGTAGGGTAGCATCAGCATTGAGGTGCATAGCCTATATTTAATATATTTGGATAGGGAATGAGATTCTTAAATATCTGGATTCTATTTATAGCATATTCTCTCACTAATGATAATGTTATTTATACAATCTTTTAATGGGAGAATTATGTTAAAGTGGGACAAAAAGTGTCCCACTTTAACCGAATTCACCCCTTAGTAGGCAAGGCATGTCTATTTCTATAGCATATTTCAGGCACAATGGTAAATCAAAGTGCTTTACTTAGACATCATTAAAATAAAGAAAAATTAAAGACACATAACAATTTTAAGACTTAAAGGTGCACACAGCATTTTTTTCCTTATTAAAAAAGTTTTACTTCTAAAGAAATAAATAATAAATTTGAAACTCATGTGTAAAGTCATGACCACTCACATAAGATGAGGACTCCAGTCATATCAGTAACCTTATAAAAGCTGTTTTATTGAGATGGAGATGGTCTCCTCATGGGGGCAGCCATGTTAGGATCACATGTTCAGCTGAATACCACTTGCTTAATCTCAGTAACTGTCCTGTTATTGGATATGTTTACTCATGGATTAAAGGCTGACTGTGATTAGTATATTTCTACATTTTGACGCTGGTAACTGATAATAACTATTGCGTTTGAATGATGCTGCATCCCCTCCCCAAGGTGTCATTGTAAAGACAACTTAAACACTAAAATTATTGAGTGCACCTTTAAGAACAAGGAATAAAATGTAATAAACAGAAATAATAAAAGTTTAATTTTTATTCCATTTGATTTAAATGCACAAGTAAATCAGTGTGTTTTCAGTGTGGATTTGAATGTGGCTACTGCTACATCTGACCTCTTCTAGAAGCTGTGTATATTAATAATGATTAAATTAATAACTCCTATATATTAATAATAATAATATAGGAATTCATATCTACAACACTACGTTTACAACCAAGTTCCCCTACGCAACACTAGATGGCGATACAATAATACTGATGTTGACGTGTCCGCCGGATGCTGTGTTTTGCGCACGATTGTATCCCAGCATTCCTTTCTCTCTCTTCCTCTTTCCCTTTCGGCGACAATGTCTAAGAGAGGTAAGAAACGCACGTGAAAATCCACAAGCATCCTTAAAATGAGCCATAGCGCAGCCCGCTAAAATAAGAAGTTGTTTTAATCGATGATAGTGGGTTTACGGTTTTGGCATATTGTTGTCGGTTCACGATGATATCGTTGGTAAATCTTAATCATTTGCTGCTAGCAGCAGAAGCCATGTTCGCAAACCTGTACAACCGTGTGGCTTTTAGTTAGATGAATAAACACTTTTTACGCAAACTGTCGAGCGATGTGACTTTGTGAAACAATAGTAACTGTTATGTTAAGTAAATACTGACATAAAGCTCTAGAGGTGCTAATAGTGGAGTTATATCATGCTACTAATCAAGTGTACACATAGTTAGATGATAATGAGGAAAACGCGTTGGCTTGTTGGTGTATTGCGAAAAATTTAAATTTGTCACCCGGTGTAGACAGGTCAAGCAAAGTGCTAAAAAAAAAATGCGAGTCTGTCTCGAGTGTGGACTGTCCGATCTCTTATTTAAACCGTAGCTATAACAATAGACATTTGCAGAGTTAAAGAAGATTGCTGTTAAAGTTTTGTTTCCCTGGTGAAGGTATCTTAAAGATTTAAAATCGTGTTAAAAACTTAAATGGTTTTGTACCTGTTTGACTACAGACAACTGATAACCTGATTGTGCTGTGTTTTGTAGCTGCATATAAAATCACTAGCGTTATTGTCAATTTTAATTGAGTGACATCTTTGGAATCAGTTTGTTATTGTATGTCACGATTGTATGTGTTTATGTTGTTATCGTGTTATACTATTGTAAAATGTTAATGCATTTTTTTTCTTTTGATGTTTAGGACGTGGTGGGTCATCGGGAGCCAAGTTCCGTATCTCACTGGGTCTCCCGGTGGGAGCGGTCATCAACTGCGCTGACAACACAGGTAAAAGATCCGCCAACATCAAGCATGATATTTTGTTATCCTTCTCAAAAGCACTTGCTTTGTCTGGTCAGTGGCTGGGTGAGTTGTCGTGGAAGGAAATAGTAATTACCATTGCCTTTGGGTGAGATGGCAGTCACCATGTGCTGTTCAGTCTCAATCTGTGATGGAACAAATGCTTAGAGATTGTCGGACGTTGCAATGTATATGCAGTGTGAAGCATTCTTTAATATTTGTAGTGCAGCATGAGTGAATATTGCATAAATTCACTTTTTTTTTTACTCTTTCTAAATAAATCTGTCCCTATCGTCCTACTAAGGTGCCAAGAACCTGTACATCATATCCGTCAAAGGCATCAAGGGTCGTCTGAATAGGCTCCCTGCTGCTGGTGTGGGCGACATGGTTATGGCCACAGTGAAGAAAGGCAAGCCAGAACTCAGGAAAAAGGGTGAGTGTTTTTAGCCAGCAACAGGGGCTGGGCTTCTGTAGACTGGTTTTGATTTGAGTAATTTTGCCTTTAGCATCTTTTGACAACCATGGGTGTTCTGGTTATCACCTGTGGTCAGGTTTCTATGATGTAGTCTTAATGGAGATTTTCAATGATGTTGACCTTATTGCTAAGTGTATGCACTTGCACAACTGTCTGTCCCCTTATGATTTAGTGCATCCTGCGGTGGTGATACGACAGCGGAAGTCGTATCGGCGAAAAGATGGCGTGTTTCTCTACTTTGAAGACAATGCGGGGGTCATAGTGAATAACAAAGGAGAAATGAAAGGTGGGTTGTGAATGTAAAATAATTTCAATCTCCTTCTCAAAAGCACTTGCTTTGTCTGGTCAGTGGCTGGGTGAGTTGTCGTGGAAGGATATAGCAAGCCCCATTGCTTTTGGGTGAGATGGCAGTCACCATGTGCTGTTTTATCTCAATCGGTGATGGAACATTTACTCCTGTTAGACCTGTCATCAGTTTTTAAATTTCATTTGGTAATTGTGCTAAATTGCTCATTTTCTTTTATAGGCTCAGCTATCACAGGACCCGTAGCCAAGGAATGTGCAGACTTGTGGCCCAGGATTGCGTCCAATGCTGGTAGCATTGCCTGAGCTCAAATGTGGCTTGTTGTTTTCAATAAAATATTCAAAGTTTACGCACGTGTCGCAGTCTGTTGATTGGTGGAAATCTTGACTTTAGGCTTTAAAAAGTTAGGAGTTTACTATATAATACATTTCGGATCACATTTTATGAGCTGTAATGCAGAAGTTCTGTAAGGTTTTACAGATGTCCACTAACAATTTTAACTAAAGCACAAGAAATTTTATTATTTGACTAGTTTTGTCTGTACATGCAGGAATTATTGTCTTTTACAGTTATCTGCATATACACTGATCAGCCACAACATTAAAACCACCTGCCTAATATTGTGTAGGTCTCCCTCGTGCCGGCAAAACAGCGCCAACCCGCATCTCAATAGCATTCTGAGATGATATTCTTCTCACCACAATTGTACAGAGTGGTTATCTGAGTTACTGTGGACTTTGTCAGTTCGAACCAGTGTGGCCATTCTCTGTTGACCTCTCTCATCAACAAGGCGTTTCTGTCCGCAGAACTGCTGCTCACTGGATGTTTTTTGTTTTTGGCACCATTCTGAGTAAATTCTAGAGACTGTTCTGCTTGAAAATCCCAGAGAGCAGCAGTTATAGAAATACTCAAACCAGCCCGTTTGGCACCAACAATCATGCCATGGTCCAAATCACTGAGATCACATTTTTTTCCCCATTCTAATGGTTGATGTGAACATTAACTGAAGCTCCAAACCTGTATCTGCATGATTTTATGCACTGCCCTGCTGCCACACAATTGGCTGATTAGATAATCACATGGATGGTTGTTGGTGCCATACATGACCAAAATAAATTCTTTGTTTAATAATCACATCAAAGATTATTTAAAAAGTTAGAACATATACCAATCAGCCACAACATTAAAACCACCTGCCTAATATTGTGTAGGTCCCCTCATGCCACCAATTTTTATATGTATTTTAATATTTTATATGGATTTTATATTAATTATATGTAAATCTGCATAGTTTTTATGAAGTGAATATCAATTACTAAGGGCTGCATTTAATTGGGATGTCACTTCCACATTAAAATCCAGTTTACGTTCCAATAACTTTGCAGTATGGCCAGAAATATTTCAAATTGGCTGAATTAGAGTAATCTGGATACCCCCCATAACATTTTTGCAATTTCCTGTGATTTCAGACCTGCAAAAGAGACCTCAATTACATGATACCCCAGCTAAAATACAATAATAAAATAGAATTGCTAAGCATTTTCTATGTTTGTATAATAAAAAATTATGTTGATTACCAAAAAAAAAATCCTTGTCGATTAGTCCTTCCTAAAAAAAAAAAGCTACATTTGAGGTTACAGCGAGGCATTTACAATGGAAGTGAATGTGGCCAATTTTTGGAGGGTTTAAAGGCAGAAAAGTGAATCTTATAATTTTATAGAAGCACTTGCATTAATGCTTCTGTTAAAACTTGTGTATTATTTGAACTGTAAAGTTGTTTAAATCATTGTTTACCGGGATTACAAGGTTTAAGGCGTTAGGACCTCATGGCAACGAAATTATAAAATTGGATATAACTTCGTAAGGAAACGTTTAGTAAGCAATTTTATCTCAGAATAAAATCATGCGTATTGTTTACGTCTTGTGGCTATAGTTTTAAAATACTTTTTGGAAAGTATTTTAACGTTTAAGGATTGGCCACGTATTCACTTTCATTGTAGGAAACCAAAATTGTTTTTTTTTTGTTTTTTTTTACTAGAAAATATTTTTTGTGGTAATCAACATTTGCCACAAAAGCTGTCGATTACCTAAAGAGCTACGCAGATGCGCTGTTGTCAAGACGACCAGTTTGTTATGGAAATGCGGCACGAGTTCGGAAGTTAGCTGCAGTCCAATTTGGCTAACTAATCGAGTCTTCTGCATGAAGAAGCATAAGGTAAATTGGATGAATTGGTAGGGTCGTGTTTCTAGGTAAACAGTAAGAGCAGGTATGGATAAATCGGATATTATAAATTTCAGTGCTCTTGAAAGAGAACTGCAAACTGCTCTGGAAGCTGACAGGAAATACCAGAGGGAAAACGACGCCAAATTTCGTGCATTGCATCAAAATGTCGCCAGCTACGAGGAATTCAGGTAAGATTTAGTATTATCCAATATTACACATTTTGCAGACACAACATAAAATACTTGGCTAAGAGTTGGAAATCTACCTCTCCCGCCACATCAACACCAGGCAGTATGTTTTTTGCCTTTATATATACACAAATCTTATTTAAACAACTTTAACATCCTTTTTTTTTTTTTTTTTTTTTTTTTTTTTTTTTTTAGGGATATAGTACTTGCATCTCACTTAAAGCCCCTTGATAAAAAGGACATTTATGGCACACCCCGAAAACAGCCATGGAATACCATTGCTGCAGGAATACAGCTTGAAAGCCCTTCATCAGAGCAAGTCCAGGTGAGATGTTCTAGAAACCTTTAAGTTCTTCACATGAATAAATGACTATTAGCATCTCATCTCATGATAGACTATCTCTCTTGAGGATTCAATTTGTTACTAATTTACTATCTCTATGTATTTATTTTCAGCCTCATTTATCTGAGATCCAGCCAAGAAATGCATCAGAATTCAGCCGTGAGTGGCGCAGGCTTGCAGGGAGCTCATTTGAAAAGTATAATCTCCTCATCAGTCTGGGAGGCAAAGTTTTGCTGGGAATCTTCAGCACCGAGGTCGCCTTTGGCCTTCTAGGCGAGTTTCTTCTGATTCTATCACAGTGTCTAAAGTCAGGAGATGAGGAAAAAGTGATCGGCGTGTTGGAAGGGCTCTCAAAGACTGGACGTTTCAGCCTCAACCTGTCTCTGCTTAGTCAGGCTGAACAGAAAGCCTGTGTGGAGCTTTTTGACAAGCTGCAGGTTGCAGTTGGAGAACATCATCCTTCTAAAGAGGATTCTTTTGTCACTTCTTTGGACAGCAATAAACCTTCAGGAGTTTATGAGGCCAGTCAAACAAATGTGAATGCAGGTGACTCTGGCATACTGGTAAAACTCAAAGGAGTAACCGAGAAATATGGCCTCCAAAATAGTTAATAATAGTTCGTAGTGAAATAATACCATTATTAGGGTGTAGGGATTTTCTTTTCTTTTTTGGGGAGTTCAACCCCTTTTTTAATTAAAGGTGTAGACATTAAAGTCACTTGAGAATGTATTTAACATTCTAGGAAGTATCCCACTCTTAGAAAAGGTGGAGAAATGTTTTATGGCACAAATTATGCCAAAAGAAGTGCTAGTAATTTGTTTTTGGGCAATCTCTGCTTTGTTACTTTCTGCCTATGAGGCCTCTGAGGATAAAGAAGACATTTTTGCTAGCAAGGCCTGTCCTGCATTTCTCGTCTTTGACAGTGATGCTTTCCTAGCTGATATGACAGTTGAACTGCCTTGTCACTGTAAGCCAGAGGAGGTTCACTCAGTGGTATGGTACTATCAAAAACAAATAGGCTCCATGAACATCCAGGATCTGTCAGACTTTGAAGGTACCAAAGTGGTGGAATCATCCAAAGTTGGCAGAGGATCGCTTCTCAGTAGTCGCTTTTCCATCCGTTTGTTTAGCCTTCTCATCTTCAGGGTTCAGAACGCTGACTCAGGCACTATATAACTGTGGCACGGCCTCTGGGGAATTCTTCTATGGCCATAAAGTTGATGTCCAGGAGGTCCATCAAGTTTTATTTCCCTGGAACCTCAATAAGAAAACACAAGCACAAGCAGAAGGACCCAGCACCATTAAAACCGGGCTGTTCCAGTATTCACCAGATACAGGCCATGGTCTAGATGTGACCAACGCGACATCCAGGGAGAGCAGACCCGTGTGGGCCTTTGTTATGTCAAAAGCCTTTATCTCCACGTACGTTACCGTCATGAATCGGACACTGTGGCACCTCAGCTGTTCCTGCGAGCTTTGGACTTTCAAACAGAAGCTATGGAGCAGAGCTTGAGGTGAGGAACTGTCACACTACCTGCCCAACTAAACCTGCAGCATCCCCAGAGAAACAAGCTCTGCTGAAGTTTCTTGAATATGATGATCAAGCTTCGGCAGAAGTCTCCATCCACTTCCACAACCACCCCATAGATTCTGATCTTGTCTTGACCTGCCCTGGTGCCAAACCACAGTATGCTGTGGCCTGGGATAAAGGTTCAGTACCACTTTATCGCTCTCAGTATATGGAAGGACTGAATAAGGCTTCTCGTGTCTTCATTGACACAGGTCACCACCTACACTTCAGGCCTGTACGGTTGCAGGATAAAGGCTCTTATTTCTGCTGGCTCCAAGAAAAGCTAGTGGCAGAGATCAGACTGGGAGTATATATGTGCTTGGGTCGCTTGCGCCAAATCTTTGATCAAGAGTCTGTCTATGCCCTTCGAGCTGTACTTGTTTGCTATGTTGGTATTACTGTTCTGTTTCTCTTCACTGTTTTAGCGAGATTTGTTTGGCAGTTAGTCAAGGTATAAATATGCTGCAAACATAATTTCTTGTCTGAGTCATCTTTAAAACAACTTTTAATTTAATGTTTATGGGATGTGTTCTTTCAAACACAGATTGAGGGTGAGGATGATTAATAAATTGATATGTGGGTAGTTGATGCATTACATCCTTGAGATAAAAAAACAACAACTAATTAATCACTGTCAGAAGGTTTAGATTAAAATGTATATGAATGTATAAGGAAAAGTGTATGCATCAACTGCAAGTTAATTATCCATGTTGTGACAGATAAAGGACGAGCAAGGAGGAGGCGGGAACCGGCTAAACAGTAAACATAATGTTTAATAAGAAACTCAACATAAAACACAGACACATATGCAACGCGGCTGCGTGTGTGTCTTTCTCTCTCTCTCTTGAACTGGCGCCTTCGGCTCTCCTTTATTTCACTCTCCCGCTGATCAGCTGTTTCAGCGCAGGCCGTGCATCATCATGGCCTGGCCACACCCTCCTCCTCGTCACAGGTTTAATCGTTTTTTTGCCAGTTTTTTTTGCCTTTTTTTTTTTTTTTGCCTTTTCAAATACAGGTGTGACAGATGAATATTCCATGTAGTCTCTATATTAATAAAAAGGCAAAAATGTATTAAAGGAATTTTCCGGCTTTACATACAAGTTAAGCTCAATTGAGAGCTTTTGTGGCATAATGTTGATTACCACAAAAATTATTTTGACTTGTCCCTTCCAGGTTAAAAATTGAGGTTACAGTGAACGAGGCACTTACAATGGAAGTAAATGGGGCCATATTTTGGAGGGTTTAAAGGCAGAAATGTATAGCTTATAATTCATAAAAGCACTTATATTAATTCTTCAGAGTATTATTTGAGCTGTAAAGTTGTAAAATCGTAAAAGCTGTATGTCGTTTTTACAATCATTTTAGGGTTTATGGCGTTACATCGTCATGGCAACGAAGTTGTAAAATTGGATATAATTTTACACAAAACATTTTTTAGTAAGCGATTTTATTACACTAAAATCATGTTAACACATAATGTTTATGTCTTGTGGCTATACATTTGAAACAGTCAGTATTTTAATGTTTATGGATTGGCCCCATTCACTTCCATTTTAAGTGCCTCACTGTAACAGATTTTTGCCTTTTTCTTTTTAAAGATGAGGGACAATTCAAAACGATTTTAGTAGTAATCAACATCATGCAAAAAATGCTGTCGATTGAGTTTAACTTGTATTGAACCCAGAATGTTCCTTAAATGAAATTATAGAGGTGCATACATAATGTTTATAAAAGAATAAAACATTTTTTTAAAATGCTATTTTTAGATAGAGCATAACATCACACCACTAGACATTTAATGTCAACATGACTGTTATACATAACAAAGTACTTAGTGAATTACACAGTAACTAAAAGTTGTTTTAAATAGCTAATTTGCCATATTTAGCCTACTATGTTCTGTAGAAAAAGCAACATCACAGACAAGTTTGCACTGTGTGATTCAACCGCATGAGGGCGATTCTTCACCACGCATTTAAGAGCTCACAGCCACTGATGGAGCCAGTAGCTTTTACAGGTTCATTACCCGTTTGCGAAATAACTGGAGTATAACAAGTAACGTTTCGGGGTCCAGTCATTTTAGTGGCTACTTAATAACGACATATTTAAATCACATTAATTTGGTAATTTAAGTTGGCATCATTTCCTCATGCGTTCACACTTTCTGGTCAGATATGTGCGGCGAGCTTCTCGTTTGTGACAGAAGAAGGCGGATAGTAACCTGACTGACAGACATCAGTAGGTCGCTGTCACAGGGAGGTTCCTGCAGTTGCTCTTGAACGTGTCTCTCTCAGCCTGTCGCGCAATGAAGGACCAAAACTACGGCGAAGAAATTACAAAAATACTGGAGGAGGCCCCCTCTTCTCGTAAAGCACTTTTAGACAACTACGACAATTTACACAAAGTAGCTGAATACTGCGAGAGCAACTACCTGCAGGTAAGACACTGAAATGAGAGATGCAACAGATTCACATCACACTTCAGATTCACTCTGAGATGTGGACAACGAGAAGTTTAAAATGATCAGATGTGTTATATAAAAACAACAATAAAAACTTTAGTTAATCAATGGCATGCTTGAGTGACGTTATCACACATATTCATATAAACAAAAATAGAGTTTTCTATTCTATGACGGTACTCATACGTGTTATAACTAAAGGTGAATGCTGCCAAGATTAGTTTCATTTAGGGAACTTTTTTTTTTGTTGTGGAAACTGCAGTTAGAACAGATAGAAGCCAGGAAAAACAGCTGAACTTATACAGTTTGATCTGACCTGTTTACACTCAAGTTTGCTGTTTATAAGACTGAGGTTACATTATTCAGGAAGGAAGATGAAGTACAGCAATCCCGTCTTCCTTACAATGGAGACCATTTCTGACTCAAACCTTGGTGTCTTTTGTGTATGTGTGTGTTCAGCAGCAGAAGTCATCTTGTAGGCTACTTGGAATGAAAAATGTGTCCCCTTTTCTGTTTGCCACAGAATATTAAAGAAGGGCAATGGCAGTAAGAACTCCAGTTCGCTGTGAAATAGTTAATGCAGTTTATTTTATGTGTACTGACTTATTTATTGTGTAAGTGCTCACATGCAACACCATGATTATGCAGTAATGCTGTGGCTAGTTGTAGGCATACTGTAAATGAAGATGAAGTTTGACTAACCTGACTGTTTAGCTGCATTTAAATGTAATTTCTGTATAATAATTTAATTAAAGGATGTTTCTACTCAATACAGTCTGGTAATGACACCAACAAAGCACTGGAGGAGACCAAGGCCTTCACTACCCAGTCCTTGGCTAGTGTGGCCTATCAGATCAGCTCCCTGGCTACCAATGTGCTCAAACTGCTAGATGCACAGACACTACAGCTCCGCAAGATAGAGTCCTCCATCAACCTGATTGGACAGGTATTGGTCCCTCCTCACATGAATACTGCATCTTACAGCACAAGTGTTAACACGATTGGGGGAAATTTAATAATTTAAGAATCAACCGTATATAAATACCAATGTGGTTTGACCACTAATCTTACTATTGGAGAAGACATGTCCTACCCAATGTTTATGATGGTTATGGTTATGGTCCTGCCTAACTGCTTGTATTTCTGTGGACATTGTCGTGTGTAATCAGACCACTAGTGCAAATTTGTTCAACCTTTTTTTGTTTAGTCTCAGAACAAATTTGTAATGGTCACATTATCACAGTACAGAAAATCTGACTATGTTTTGAGTCACAGTGCAAAGCAGTTCAGTCCTAAAGTGTTGACTCTGAGAAATTTGTTTAGCTGTATCCACAATTTCGCACTCATTTAAAAAAATGGAAGTTAGTCATTTGGATACACTTCTAAATTCACCACTTTGCTGATGTGCTGGTTCCTTGTTTTTCTTAGTAAGTACAAGGTTTTGGTTCTCTTTCAATAAACTGTAATAACCAGAGGCTGAAAAATTTGAGCATTTTATAGGAACAAATATTAAAGGGTTAGTTCACCCAAAAATGAAAATTCTCTCATGGTTTACTTACCTTTAAGCCATCCCAGATGTGAATGACTTTCCTTCTTCAGCAGAACTGAAGTGAAGATTTTTATAAGCAGATTTCAGCTCAGTTTGTCCATACAATGCAACTAAACGGGTGCCATCAGGCTGCTGGCTGTTTGAAGGTCCAAAAGGCATATTTAGGCAGCATAAAAGTAATCCACACGACTCCAGCCGATCAATTAATGTTTTCTGTATCAAACCGATAGGTTTGTTTAAGAAACAAATTGATAATTAAAGCATTTTTAACTTTAAATCTTTGCTTCCAGCCAGCGCTGGATTGCTGTTTGAAATGAACTAACTCTTGCGTGACGTTCATTCCTCTGTTTTAAACAAAGCACGTGCTTCCGACTTCTCACGTGAACGCTCCATTGCACTTACGTCACGGATCTGGCAGGAAGCGATTTTTAAAAGTTAATAAAGTTTGGGCCTGGGTAGCTCAGTGGTAAAATACGCTGGCTACCACCCCTGGAGTTCGCTAGCTCGCTAGTTCAAATCCCAGGGTGTGCTGAGTGACTCCAGCCAGGTCTCCTAAGCAACCAAATTGGCCCGGTTGCTAGAGAGGGTAGAGTCACGTGGGGTAAACTCCTCATGGTCGCTATAATGTGGTTCGTTCTCAGCGGGGCGCGTGGTGAGTTGAGCGTGATTGCCGCGGTGGGTGGCGTGAAGCCTCCACATGCGCTATGTCTCCGTGGCAACGCGCTCAACAAACCACGTGATAAGATGCGTGGGTTGACGGTCTCAGACGCGGAGGCAACTGGGATTCGTTCTCCGCCACCCGGACTGAGGCGAATCACTACGTGACCACGAGGACTTAAAAAGCACATTGAGAATTGGGCATTCCAAATTGGGAGAAAAAGTGAATAAAGTTTTAGTTATTGATTTCTTTTTTACACAAGCCTATCGATTCGATTCAGAAGACATTAATTGATCACCTGGGGTCGTGTGGATTACTTTTATGCTGCTTAAATATGCCTTTTGGACCTTCAAACAGCCAACAGCCTGATGGCACCCATTTACATACATTGTATGGACAAACTGAGCTGAAATCTGCTTATAAAAATCTTCACTTCCGTTCTGCTGAAGAAGGAAAGTCATACACATCTGGGATGGCTATAAGTTAAGTAAATCATTAGAGAATGTTGATTTTTTGGGGGGTTAACTAACCCTTTAAGTGCTTTCATTAACCTGGCAAATTCACCCTCTTTAAACAGGATAACTTATAATATATAGGGGAGACTGGGCTAATTTTCACTTTTTTTCTCCAGTGAATTTTGTATTCCCCCAAATACAAATATATATATATATATATATATATATATATATATATATATATATATATATATATTTCTTTTTATCTATGCATGCATTAAGCAGCCTATTATTGGCTTATCAACAAAGTATTACAAGTATGATGCACAAAATGACTCATGAAACAACAAAAATGGAAAATGGAAGATTTAAAAATACCAAAACATTGTTTTGGCCTACAAATATTGTAATTGATAAATTGTATACATTTATGACATTTAAAACATGTGACAACCTGTCCTGATAAAAATGTGACAACGTTCCTTGGTTAATAATAACTTTGGTTAATAATAACGTTCCTTAGGTCAGGTTAATAATTATTCTAATTATTCGAATGGAACCAGGTTTCTTGTCACACATTTTATCTGAATATGAAACTTTTTTAAAAGGCTGTTATTTTTTCCTGACCAAAAACTTAATAGAACATTATAGACATTACAGTAATGAAATTGCTTGATTGCATAATCACATGTCTCTCAGGGAATGCTGCTCTGCTATAAAGTACTAAGGACAAAATACTGTAGTAATAATGCCCCAAAGCTCAGTGTAGGTACTCACTGTTTGGGGCCCCTGTCACCAGGGTGATAATACTCCATGCCACCAAATCCAACCCCCCCCCCCCCGGCTGGGACTCCAGTATAGCATTCCAGCACACTCCGTGCCCGGCCTGCCTAACCAGGTCACCTGAGGCAAGGCTAAGAGGGGGTAAGCCAGCTCCCAGACTTGGAATGAAAGGGCCACTGTTCTCTCATTCAGAGGCAAAGTTTAGACCCTGATTGTTCTCTATTGTCTGTCCAGCACCCAGGAAGAGCTGTAACAAGTAGACCTGGGGTAATGGGGATCCTTCTCACCCTGTCTATGGGCTGTCCTTTTGAGACTCATTAATTGTCTTGAGGACATTAAATGTTGGATGGCAAAAATGTTCTGCAGTTAAATGAAAGTAAAATGAAAGTTATTATTTTAGGCTCTCCCCTGCCCTTGAAGCCCTTTTAGATCCACTTTCCTCTAACATACATAGGCATGTAAAAAATCTTGGAGTCATTTTTGACATGCCTTTTCTGTTGTTGCCCCCAAGCTCTGGAACAGTCTCCCCTTTCACGTGAGGTCCAGTCCTTCACTAGCCATTTTTAAATCTTCATTTAAATCTTTTGATACTTTTTAATGAGTTGATGTATTTGCCTGTTATTGTTTTGTCTTTTTTTTTTTTTACATTGTCTTATTGTTTCTATATTTTTCCTTTTAAATGTTGTTTTATCGGACTGTACAGCACTTTTGATCAACTGCTGTTGTTTTTAAACGTGCTTTATAAATACATTTTGACTTCACTTGACTTGCGAGGAAGAGCGAGATTAGTGTTTCAGGAAGTAGCTAATATCGTAACAGGCCCATTATATTGGTAAAAACATTTAAAGAATCAGTTCCTTGTACACTTGAGACTTAAAGGAATATTATGGGTTTAATACAAGTTAAGCACAGTCGACAGCATTTGTGGCATAATGTTGATTACCATAAAGAATTATTTTGACTTGTCCCTCCTTTTCTTTAAAAAAAGCAAAAATCTGTGTTCCAGTGAGGCACTTACAATGGAAGTGAATGGGGCCAATCTGTAATTGTTAAAATAAAAGTAGAACCACAAGATGTAAACAATGTGTGTGTTAACGTGATTTTAGTGTAATAAACTCGCTTGCTAACCTTTTCTGCATAAAGTTGTAACTAATTTTACAACTTTGTTGCCATGATGATGTATCACAGTAAACCCTAAAACATGACCATAAAAACAATGATTTAAACAACTTTACAGCTCAAATAATACACAAGTTTTAACAGAAGAATTAATGTAAGCGCTTTTATAAAATTTTAAGCTTCACATTTCTGCCTTTAAACCCTTTAAATACTGGCCCCATCCACTTCCATTGTGTCTCTTTTTTTTTTTTTTTTTTTTTAAGAAAAAAAAAGAAAATGAGGGGTGAGTTAAAATTATTTTTTGTGGAAGTCAGCATTATGCCACAAATGCTGTCGACTGAGCTTAACTTGTATTGAACCCAGAATATTCAATTCAGGTGAGATCACACTTCATTTTGTGCCCCATTCACTTCCATTCAAATGCATCTGAACATGGGAGACCGGAATGTTTAAGTTCGATTAACTTTGACCTGCGAATATGAATAAAAATAAGATGTGTGACCAACACAAATACTCTTGGCTCAATACAAAGATTACATATTTAAAAGCTGTGTGTTTTATTGTTGCAGGAAAGTGAGTAGACCATAGCCGTGTGAAGTAGGGGCGTTGCAGCACCCCCTGTTAAGTGCTGTCAAACAATCGTATTCTGTGTTAATCTTGTTAACGAAAGTAATGACAAAATTGTTATTCCCGCAGCAGTGGTCAACCCTAATCCCCCCAGCACCAACCCATCCACCCCAACCCCCCAACCCCTGGTATATTTTTTACCATTTTGAATATGATATTATTTTACATTTGTGATTTATTGTTTATTAAAACCAGAAGCCCTTGAGCATGACATCATGTACAGTACGTTCCATTGCGGTGTCTGAAGTAATTTCTCATGTTCGAAGTCTAGTGTGTCCGCCCCTTTAGAAGAGTTATCCAGGTGTCAGATTCCCAGTATCTGTGCTTGTATGCAGACGGTGGATATGCACAGAGAGAAGGTGGCTCGTCGAGAGATTGGAGTTTTCACGGTTGCCAAGAGGGTTCCTCGAAATCACAAGATTGTCCCCCCTGCAAAAAGTACACAGCCCAAGCCCAAGTTCACCCGCACACCCATCTCTTTCTCTAGCCTGGACTCTGTAGGCCACGGTGTGAAGGTGAGCACATCCTGCCATTTACTCTAATGCAATGGAAGTAGTTAGTTCAACTGTAACTGTAATTATTTGTGATTCATAATTACATTGAAAGCACATTTAATATTCTGGTCTAGCTCTATATCTTCTCTTGTTCTGCTAAAATGTGATTTAAGTGATGTTAAAATTACAATGTTTACATTTGAACTGTTTCAACATGGAACTTTCAATATCTTAACAGCAAAAAAATGAGAAAAATAAATTGTATGAAGTATTTATTGTCTGTAAGTTGAAATTTTGTACAATCCATTGTTGCATTGTCACACTTGACCGCATCCTGCTATAAAGCAGTTAGGCTGACCTCAATTAAGAGTGCACTCACAGCAACTGTGCATTCAAATACTCTCTTTTGCTACCTTCTTTACTCCCTTCTGTTCCCTCAAACACACACACACAGTTGGCTGGCTTCTAGCCACTAAGTAGTGTGGGAAAAACTACGAGAGTCATTAATTGGTGGTACCCATGCTAAGCTAGTTCATTGATACCCTGCAAGGTCTTTGCAGCAGCTGACAAACAACCACAAAGCTACAAGAATTTCACAAGAATGCAGCACATGGCATGCCTGCAAAAGATAGGCACAAAGCCACAGAAAACTGTTAAAGGACACATATTTAGGAAGTCTATCACTTACAGTATCATGCACACCTAGGCTTACGGTATACATGTATGCATGTACACTTAAGCACAAACACATTTTTCATATACTCTTAGGAGGCAGTTTTTCATTTGAAATGTTAATTTTAAGTTTATGCTGTTTGTATACAATGACCCTAAAAAGTATTTGGACACTTTTGAGTCACTCTTAAATTTTATGAATTGCAGTATATTAAATAGCAAAACATTATACAAAGTGGCATATGCTTTTCTCAGAACTAACATCACTTTTCTCAGCCATTTTCACAATTAAGTTTATTCATCTGGTTTCAATTTTTAGTGAATGTATGAAGTCAGTTCCTCTCAAGTTCACACTGGTTACCTACAGTAACAGTCATCACAAGTGTATTTAAATTAGTTCGTCTATGTCTTTGTCTATTATCTGATGTTGTCTTAATTTTGAACAATATATCTGTTGCTTTATCTTTCTTTAAATAAATGAATTTTGCTTTGATATTTTGTTATATAATGCAAAGACATTCATACATTTTTAAGAGTGGTTAAAGTGTCCAAATACTTTTTGGGGCCACTGTTTGTTCATTTATTCACTTCATGGTTTTAGCACACAGTGCAGTCATTTACATTAATACAGACATTACTGACTGACCCATCAGCTCTTGTGTATCACAGTTAATACTTGTTCAATATGCTTTGCATTCTCAGAAAAACACAGTGGTTAAGTGGTTGAACATGAGTAGATGACTAATGCCAATATGGAGTCAGGGTGGTCAGTCTTTAGCTGGTTTGTGTTTGTGTTTTTTTTTTTTTTTTTTCTTGATTTGCAGTATAAATTAATTCCCACTAGAAACCACTAATAGGCAGATTTGTTGTTTTCAGGATTCTGGGCAGCCACAGTTAAAAACAGCGACCATGACCCGCAGCAGCAGCATACTGAGGTAAGTCCAATGCGCTCAGGTTCTCTTGTTCTCATCTGTCACATCTGCAGTCAGGCAGCATTAGAATGACATTTACGTTTATTTATTCTCTCCACAATCTCTGGCCGCCCACACAACTTTAACAGCCCTGTCACTACCTATCATGGTAGTCATCATATCTGCCATTTTCCATGAATAGTGTACACTTTGGTGTCCCATTACTTTAATAGAAACATTAGTTTTAAATTGTGAGAGGGAGAACTATTAGATATGTTAAAATATGATCTATCATAAAATTAACCAAGTAGGTCGTCATATTAAATGCATCATATGTTTGTATCTGTCTTATATGTGTCATAATCGTGACAAGATCAGTTGAAAATATTTTTTGTAGTAAAGAGCTTATTTATTAAATAATTTGAATGACCAAAAATATAATATTTAGCTGTGTCCCACATTTTAACAGCTCTGCAACCCTGTTACAAATTGCTCCACTCAAGAAGTAACATATTTGTGGTATATACTTTATGGTAAGAAACAATGATTAAACCAATCTTTTTAATTACTTTATGGGATCAGTTGATAATTTGAATAATAAGTTGATCATTAACTGCAAACCAACATTTGATCTCAATCTAGCTAGCCCTTACTGAGTGATAACTTTTTTGGTGTGTGTGTGTGTGTGTGTATATATATATATATATATATATATATATATATATATATACTGACTGGCCCAAAGAAAAAGTCACCTTTTGGATTTAAATAAGCAGATACTTAAGAGCCTATGATTGGATCATTATTGCAGTGATTAATATGTTTCATTTGGCAACAATTCTTTTAACCCTAACTGATGCAGTGTGTAGCTTCTCATTTCTTAAACAACCATGTCGGAAGACATATCTTGTGGTCGTGGAAAGGATGTTACTGTGTTTCAGAAGGGCAAATTATTGGCCTGCATCAAGCAAAGAAAACAACTAAGGAGATTGCTCGCTGAAATCACTGTAATTGGGTTAAGAACTGTCCAACGCATTATTAAAACTTGGAAGGATAGTGGTGAACCGTCAGCTTTGCAGAAAAAAATCTTGATCGGAGATCACTAAAACGCTTGGTGAAGTCACATTGTAAAAAACTGACAGTACAACTCACGGCTGTGTTTAATAGTGAAAGTAAGAGCATTTCCACACGCACAATGCGACGTGAATTTACAGGATTGGGACTAACAGCCTTGTGGCCACAAGAAAGCCACTTGTTAGTGAGGCTAATCAGGAAAAACAACTTCAATTTGCTATGGAGCATAAAGATTGGACTGTGAAGCAATGGAAAAAGGTCATGTGGTCTGATGAGTCCAGATTTACCCTATTCCAACTGTACAAGCCTCTGGAGGCAGTGTTATGATCTGGGGTTGCTTCAGTTGGTCAGGTCTAGGCTCAGCAACATTATTCTGGATAATATACTCCACTGTAAACAAGCCCACTTACATACACACCAATATGCAGACAAAAAAAAACAGACAAAGCAAGAAACGTCCTGGTTACTTTCGTAACCTCCGTTCCCTGATGGAGGGAATGAGACGTTGTGTCCCCTAGTGTCATGATATCGAGTGACAGATAGGGAAATAACGTTTACATGAGATTTGACATAATCTGGTAATTCTCTGCTTTTGACATCAAACCACGAAGAAGCATGCACACAACACTTGCAGACATTGGATAAGCCAGTAAGAACGCTGGTAAAGTGTGGTTACATGCAACGTTAAGTCAGGGTAATGGGCAAAAATCTACCCGTGTCAAACAATTTATTCTTAAGCCATTTATGTCATTACACCAATAAAGGAAAGCCATTTAATGCACTTATATGACCACACACATTGTCTGCTTATTAAGCATAATCGGTGTAAGAACTTGCATGTAAATGCGTTCATAACATCCATACCTACAGTATACTAACCCTACACGTCTCATGCTACTGTTCCTCTTCCTCCTTAGTTAGAGAGCCTTTCTACAGGAAGTGATTTTAGTTTTGTTCTACCCACTTCCTCTGTTTGCACAGACTGAAAACACTGTGGTAACCTCAATGTCTCAGCACAAGCATAC
This sequence comes from Myxocyprinus asiaticus, assembly GCF_019703515.2. Taxonomy (NCBI): domain Eukaryota; kingdom Metazoa; phylum Chordata; class Actinopteri; order Cypriniformes; family Catostomidae; genus Myxocyprinus; species Myxocyprinus asiaticus. Next base: position 27,658,365 of record NC_059356.1, read on the forward strand.
AGTACCATGTTTCTCCTCCCTACAATGCACACTAAATAAAATGTGGAAGTACACATCTAATATTAACTGTTTGACAGAACTCAATTTGTGGTTTGTTGCAGTCTCAATATGTGTTTCTGTGTCGCAGTCGGGGCAGCCGTCCTCCAGAGCCTGTCCAATGCCCTGTGGTGCCCACTCTGTCCCATGGAGCATCCGTCAACTCACTTAATGACAATTCAATCGCGTAAGAGCAGATAATATGTTTACTTTTGCTTCTAGTAAAGGTTTAAAGGGATAGTTAACCAAAAAAATAGAAAAAATCTTTGAATCTATTCACTCACCCTCATGTTGTTCAAAATCCATATGACATTCTTCCTTTCATAGAAAGGGGGATGTTAGGCAGAATGTTAATCTCATTCACCATTCACTGTCATTCTATGGAAAAAAGATATAAGCAATACTGTATAAGTGAATGATGACTGAAGCTGTCATTCTGCCTAACATCTTCTTTTGTGTTTGTATTTTTGGGTGAACTATCCTTTTAATGTTTCTTACTGTAATACTAAATTCACAGTTTTGTAAATTGATTAACTTTTTTTATTTCAGTTCAAGCTTTGGTAAAGCCGTACCACCTCCAGTAGTGCCCAGCTGGCCCATCAGCTCTGATGGTAGTGGTGACATCATTAGCACCCTGCTGGATGAAGGCCCACCCCCTCCGCCCCCACTGATGGAGACAGAAGTAGAGCAGTATCATGTGCAGGATACTGGTCCACCTCCACCTCCTCCACTTGACTGTGCCGACATTCCTCCACCCCCTCCTATGCCCACTTCAGCGAACACATCTGATCCAAGCAGCCTGATGACCATACCACCTCCTCCACCAGCTCCACCTCTTGAAACAGGTTAGTTTGGGTCTGGTTGACACATTTCAGCATCAACAACATTCCAGGTCATTCAAAGGTTTTAGAAGCTTAGGGTCAAAGGGAAAGAATTGAATGAAAATAGTTAAAATCTAAATTTATGTGTAAGAGCTATAGTGTTTGAGAATTGTAATAGATCTGAGTTTTTGTCTAGTGGCCGAAGAGAATGGATTTCCTCTGCCAGCACCTCCCAGTGACATACCTCCTCCACCAACCTCTGACGGCCTTGATCTTCCAGCCCCACCACCTCTGCCTGGGGATGAGAACATTGAAGGTACAAAAATGGCCAAACAAAAAGTGCAAGTTCATCTAAAGCTTGTATTTTGCATAAAGTAATAGTTCACCCAAAAATGAAAATGTTCTCATAATTTACTCACTCTAATGTCATCCCAGATGTGTATGACTTTCTTTCTTCTGCTGAACGGAAATGAAGATCTCAGCTCTGTAGATCCTACCAATGCAAGTGAATGGGTACCAACATTTTGAAGCTCCAAAAAGCACACAAAGGCTGGATAAAATTAATCCATATGACTCCAGTGTTTTAATCCATGTCTTCAGAAGCGATATGATAGGTGTGGATGAGAAACAGATCAATATTTAAGTCCTTTTTTACTATAAATTCTCTGCCCAGTAGGTGAAATGAATGTGAATCACCAAAAACAAAAGAAGAAGAATGTGAAAGTGAAAGTGAAGATTGATCGTAAAAAACAAAACCTCTTAAATAGTGATTTGTTTCTCACCCACACCAATCATATCGCTTCTGAAGACATGGATTTAACCACTGGAGTCATATGTATTACTTTTATGCTGCCTTTATGTGCTTTTGGAGGTTCAAAGTGAATGTGTTGTCATTTTACAATGGTTTGAACATGGTTCTTTCAATAAGAATTTAGAATCCGAACTATTTGTTTAAAAATAAGTTATAAAATGTTTAGTTTATAAATGTCTGCGGTTCTTTTATCTATCAGCAATATGTCTGTCTTCAAAATGCTTAGTTTGAATGATTGGACGTATGCTTTGTCTTACCACTTATTTAATCTATGGCCTTTTTGATGGTGTTGCTTTTATTTGTGTCTGTGGTCTTTTTGTACGCTTTTGTTTTCACACCTGTCTCGTTTTCTCACTCAGCTCCGCGTTCTCGGCGTTCGCGAGTGCGACGTCATCCTCCTAGCTCTCGCTCTCTCTCTATGAGGGTCCGCATGGGCCCCAGTGCTCGCTCGCTCTACACACGCTCCCTTTTTCTGCCTTCTGCTCAATCACGTAAGGCCCTGCTCTTTCCTGAGACCTGATTCATTAAAGCCCTGTCTCAGATTTCATTGGTAGTTTCTCTTCTTGAATCAAAAAACAAAAATAGATTTGAATTTAACCATACCTAGCTAGCTCTCAAAGACTATTTTGTTTTATTATTATGTTTAACACTGAAACAGAGTTTAGAATATTTATTTGCATAGAAAAATGGGCCTCTAAATTGGACAGTTTTATTAGTTGGTATCATGTTTCTACATATCATGTCCATGTCATCTACACACCTGTCAGTCATGATACCCCCACCCCCTCCATACCCGCCTCCTTTGGCTCCACCCACTTCACTGAGCCCATTGTGCAGGATCCCTGCCCGCCTGGAGCATCTGGGTAAGTGTGCCATAAGTGTGTTTGTGCATTGCTGTGACTCTCTTGTTTTCTATCTACCACTTCTCAGTCTAGTCCGTGCTTCAGCAAGCCAAATCAACATATTATTTGACCTCTCATCACGCCACTCCTGCAGACAACATGACACAACACTTGTTCTCATGGCTACATCCTCAGTGAAGTTAGATCTTTTTTGAAAACTCAAATGAGTTAGGTGCTTTAAAGGTAAAGTGTGTAGTTTCTGTGCCACTAGCAGCACCAAATGGAAAATAATATTTGTTTTCAAACACATGGAAGCCCACTGAGATCATACAGTATTATTATCTTCTGCTGCTTGTGGCTCAGAGATTACACATTTCACCTTTAAAGGGATAGTTCAACCAAAACTGAATATTCTGTCATCATTTTCTCACCCTCATGTTGTTCCAAACACAAATATTAGGAACTGACAGCCTCAGTCACCATTCATTGCATCTTTTTCCATACAGTTAAAGTGAATGGTGACTGAGGCTGTCAGTTCCTACCTTTTGTTTCACAAGATGAGTTCACACATGTTTGGACCGACATAAGGGTGAAGAATTTTCATGAGGATGAAGAACAGCATTCTCTCTGCTCTAGTGTTTTCAGTACTGTATATGTTAACATTGTATGTCGATGCAATCTAGACCTTGAGATTCCTGCTCCGCCCCCATCGCCACCAGTTGAACGTTTTGATGACTTTGAGGACATGCCCCCTCTACCTCCCCCTATTGATTATGACATGTCCGCACCAGCTGACTATTTGGAGAAAGGTAGTCAACTTATTTTAGTCAAACTAATTTTTTTGTAAAGAGGATGTGGTTATACAAGTAAATGATTTGCATTATGAATAGCATAAAGCATATCGTAGCATTAGGTGTTTGCAGAATTGCTGTATTGACAGTCTGTATTGACTTCTGTATTATTCAGCTGACACTTTTTAGGAAGCATTTGTAGTGGCATGCAGCATTTGAGCCTACGAGTTCCCCACATTAAAAAACAGCTCTGCAGTTACTAATAGTTACTGATATCCTTTTGTAATTATTTTTTTTCTTACCAAGTGGTGGCACTATACAGCTTTGACACAGGCAAGACTGGTGACTTGGTCTTTCAGGAGGGAGATATCATCTACGTTACCAGCAGAAATGAGGATGGCTGGTGTGAGGGATTTCTGCATGGGGTTAGGGGTTATTTTCCTGGTAACTATGTGGAGTCCACCGCCTAACTGGCCATCTGTCAGGGAACAAACAATTGAGCATCATGGCACCTTAAAATACAAATGTTGTAAAGTGAAACACTGTAATCTACTAAATGATTGATTGTTTGGTGCCATAGAAATGTATAAATGAGAGTATTTCACTCTCTTAGAAATATATATACAGTATATATATATATATATATATATATATATATATATATATATATATATATATATATATATATATATATAAATAACTAACACGCTGACCTGTTTTCAGCAGAGGTGAGCTTTTGTTGATGATATAAAAAGCCTCTTGTATTTTTACGTTTAGTTTGGTTTTAAATAATGATAATGATCTTCTGAAATCTCTCAGGACTTTATGCTATAGTGTAAATGTACAACATATTAAGAAACAAAAATGTTGCACATTTAGCTGTGTTTGATCATTTGTTAACTTTTTTTAACATTCCAGATTGTGTTTATTAGATATGTATGTTTCAATAGGCTACTGTGTACAGTAAATTTGTTTAGTACATTCTGTGTGCCATAATTCGACACAGTGATCATGCTAAATTCATACTACTCATGTACATAAATCCCTTGCTAATACAATATTTTTAAGGAATGCATATTCTTGGTTGACTTCTATACCTATGTCATTTTTCACTTCAACTCTGGGAACATTTAAGAAGTGTACAGATGTACATGTGCAGGAATATCTCAGCAATTCAGTTACAAATTCACTGTTCTGCAAAACCAAGTTTGTGTTTAATGTCCAGAGAATCAACAATCTTGTTAACAATGTTAATGTCTTGGAATAAAGCTCAATTACTTTCATGTCAGCTTTACAGTAACCAGTTGCCTTTTTGTTATTGCTTCATATATAAAGACTTTTTGACTGTTACACTTAAACATGTTCTTTGTTATTTCACACAAAAGGGAAAACACTGAGGAGAAAAAAAAGATATATTTGGAGATATATTGAAAAGACCAGTATAGGTGATCAAAAGCCAATCTTGTGTTATGGTTGCTGGTAACCAATAAGTCAATTAGCTTCATCAGTGCTGGTCCAGTGCTATACCAAAACCAAAAACAACACTAACCAGCATACATTGGCCTGCTGGATTTACTAATAGGGAGAACTTAACCCTGGAACAGGTGCTGTGTCTTTAAACGCCAGACTGTCACCATAAAAGTGTTCAAACTTCACTATCAGCACTTTAAACCCTCCCTTGGATAAGTCTCACTCTCAAATCAGAGCTGTTCACTAGAGCCTCCATTTAAGTGCTGTAATCACCCAAGTTCTTTAAGAGGTAAGAGTTCTATTTGTCTTCCAATCAAGTACTTAAAAACTGGTAAGATTTTGTTGTTCAAGAAATAAATTCACTTTACTACAACAGTAAAACATGTATGATGTTCTCCTATGGGCTCATATCACATGTGACTTGAATAAATATTTGATCTGTTGGGTCTTTAATAATTTTGAAAGCAGGATTCTTTTTCTGATGGCTCCAACTTTTCAATATTATTCAGCAACCACTGAGTCTTCTTTTACCTTATGCCTTTGAAAGGACAGGCGCTCTGTGAGCACAATGCTGGCAGTAGAAAACTACAGGAGAATCAAAATGGCTGCTTTTGCCTTATGATGTCAGTAAAAAAAAAAAAAAACTCTAGTGGGGTTTAAAAGCACAAAAGAGACACCAGAGATAATCTAATTTATACAATGATAATGGCAAATTGTCGGGTGAATAGAAATTTACAATCTGTAGTGTACCAAGCTTCACTTTCATAAAACCAGTATTGTTATTCCAGAAGATTTATCTTACAGTTATTTTTTATTTTTATTAATTTAGTTTGAGAGTGATTTGTTATCTTATATATCTGCCAGCAATATAGAATAGGGACACCTTGTTTTTCTGGGTAAGATTGTTGTGCCTTACATAATTGTCTTGACTCATTAGGTTACAAAAGTTTATTGTGGGTGTTAAAGGTGCTCAAATATTCAGTTATTACACAATGATTTTCAAAGGTCTCATAGGAAATGTATACATTTGTATACATGTGCTTAAAATGATTGCAACTCTCATAATGAAGGTTCTGGCTTAAATTATCCAAAGAGAAATAGCCTTTTCCTATGGGATTTCTAAAAAAAGGGAAAATGCATGTTTTTGATTATTATTTCAGTTTTAGAGTCCTTTTGCAAAAAAAAAAAATAAATAAATAAATAAAAATAAATAAATAAATTTGATTGCATCCACCAGTAGGCCTAAATATCAAACCTGTCCATATTTTTTCTTTGCCAGCTTTGCATTACAAGTTACAAAGAATTTCATCTTTTGATATTGTATGAATAAAACATACTGACCTCTTTTGTCTTTAAGATGAATGTCGGACGATTATCAAATCTTCTTAATAATGATTGTTTTAAGCTTCCTTAGTTTATACCTATTTTGAAAAATATAAAATAAAAAATAACCTAAAAAATTTGCTTCTTGTGGTAACATCTAAATTAACTGGTTTTATTTAAGCCAAAACTATTATTTAATATCAATGACACTGAATCATCTATTAAGTAACACCAACAAATCTACCTAAATGCTCCTTAAAGGTTAGTTCACCCAAAAATGAAAATTCTCTCATCATTTACTCACCCTCATGCCATCCCAGATGTGAATGACTTTCTTTCTTTGCACAACACAAAGATTTTTAGAAGAATATTTCAGCTCTGTTGGTCCTCACTATGCAAGTAAAATGTGACCAGAACTTTGAAGCCCCAAAAGGCAGTATAAAAGTAATCCATACGACTCCAGTTGTTAAATCCATTTCTTCTTAAGTGATATTATAGGTATGGGTGAGAAACAGATCAATATTTAAGTCCTTTTTTAACGGTATATCTGCACATTCAATTTCACTTTCACATTCTGGTGCTCAAGTGACTTTGACATTCAGCCACCTACTAGTCGGGGCTGGTCAAAGGTGGAGATTGATAGTAAAAAAAAGGGCTTAAATATTGATTTGTTTCTCACCCACACTTATTATATCACTTCAGCAGATACGAATTCAATCACTGGAGTCTTACAGATGACTTTTATGCTCCCTTTATGTGATTTTCATGGCTTCAATGTTCTGGTCACTATTCACTTGCATTGTAAGGACCTACAGAGCTGAGATATTCTACTAAAAATCTTCATTTGTTTTCTGCAGAAAAAACGAAAGTCATACACATCTGGGATTGCATGAGGGTGAGTAAATGATGAGAGAATTTTCATTTTTGGGTGAACTATCCCTTTAAGTTAACAATTGCAGGTTACAATGTGTTTTTGCAGTCTTTGGAAATAACAAATTCTGCCACTTAAGCTGAGTGTAATTTCACATGAATTATGAACATGGAGAATAAAAATGTCTGTGATCACAAAATATGATTTATTTCTTTGCAGAGGTGCATCTGAATTGGAGATTTCTTCATTGCCATGGAAATGAGTTATCCATTTCCAGTTTTTCAGTATGCATCCTTCCTTTGAACAAACTGTTTGTTTGCTTACATTCTATATATTATTAATATCCTCTGTATTTCCATAATTTATGTAAAGTTTATGTTCCTGATTACCAACAGCTCAAAATCACACCTCCATGCTACACTCATACTGTATCTAAATCATAGAGTACAGTTTCTTTTTCTTTTTTTCAGGATCTTCATACCTATTGTAACGTGTGCTTTTTTGGCAATCTGCTGTGTTAGTTTCTGTAAATTCTTCCAGCGGGCCCGTAAGGAGCGTTTGGAGCGTCTAGCAGCTCAGGCTCAAGCCCTGGAACAAGTGCCTGTCTATGTCATTCCAATGTCTCTGTCTGAAGATGACCTGCACAGACCACCACGATACAGCACAGTACAATTCTACGATCCACCTCCTGCATATAATGAGGTACTCGATGTTAATTTGACAGATTTTGTATACCGTAAAAATACCTCAAAATTCTTAAAAAATAAATTAAAATAAAATAAATATCCTTGAGGCAGAAAAGTACATGATATTATGAACTGTTTTCAGAAAATACCTGTATAGCGCACTGATTCTTGAGATAAGGGACAAAACATGTTTAAAATATGAGTTTTTATTTTTTATACTAAATTAATTTGAAAAGGGATAGCCTATTTGTAGACAAAGGTCTCAAACGAACTATGTAAGGGAACAGGTTTTTATAAAAATGCTTTTTTCTGAAAATTGAAATTCATTCACTTCATAACAAACACATTCTCACAGCGAAACGTCAGGATTCGAACGACATTTCTAAATTTGGCTAATTCGTATGATATGGTGACTGCACTTTTGTTTTAATTTCCACGACTTTCACTAAAATCAGTGACGTCGCTGGACATCGTTTACATCTAATACGCGACAATTACTTGCTCCTGTCACACACAACAGCTTCCTATCATGTTCACACACTCTACTGATTGGTTAAGTTTAGGTAAAAGGGGTTTGGGTAAGGTCATAATATTAATAAATATGTCCTTAACGCCTCATGCACAGAACTCGCGCTTACTTCCGCATTATCCGGAAATTTGAACGTGATGAAGTTGTACGAAGTTGTTATGCGAAGAAAATCGTGCAACATTACATGAAATAGCCATCTCATAAATTATGTAACTTACATCTTACTGTAATTCGTGTCAACTCTGTCAGACACACTAAAAAGCATGCTAGTTTAATTTGATCCATCCAACAAGAGTGTAAAGTCTTTAATGATCTAATAATGATGTTCAGTAAAGGAGGTAAAGGTGCTATATGTAATATTTTGACTATACTAAATCATAAAATGACCATAATATATCATTAGAGAACTAGGAAACCTGCTAAGTTGAACTACTGGCTTCTCCTATAAAAATGCTACAGCCAATATATTCTACTTTGAAGTGTCCATTCCGGCCGGAATTTCTGTTTGTTTTGGCCTGTGTGATCCCGCCCACTGCCCACTGCCCACTCACCAATAGTATTTCGACACCGCCGGGTTACCAGATTTGAACAAGTTTGCAGGCAAACAACACTGCGTGCTGCAGTCATGGAAACCAGCAAACGAACTGGATCAGAGATACCAGATTCCACCCGACCTAAAAAGCCTCGCCATCTGTCTAAAAACCACCATGACCAGAGATGTAGTAAAACAAGGATAAATACTGGAGATACCTTTAGAAGATGGAGACAGCTTAAAGCCCAGAAATCCTTTAAAACGGATGCTGAGTTGGCTAATTTGCATGTCAACATTCTGGCAATGGCGGGACAGACAACTCTCCAATATTTTGAATGTTGTTGGTTTTACATAATTCAATTGTGGACATCGGTTCCACACAATGAAAATGAGTTTCCTTAATATAAAATGTAAATGTAGGCTTTACTCAAATATTTTATGTTGAATAAACCCAAAGGAATTGAGTTAAACCTCACTTAAATTTGATTTGTCCAAATAACTCCATTGAACTTTACAGCTTGCTACAAGCTAGCAACAATACATATTAGCATATTATATATCTTTTTATTTACTTTAACAAAAATGGTGCTGCTGCTGAGTTGAAAAAATTAGATAGTTTTACATCTTAACCATGTGTTGTACACTGGTTGAGGTTGGTTTTGCATCTAAATTCATTTTGTTTTAAGGATTTTTAGATGTTCTCACTGAAAAACAAGACAAAAATACTGCTTAAGAAAAGTAATTTGCAGTGTACTAATGTATTTGAGCATTACCTTGTAATAAATTGTTTTTTGTTTGTTGTTGTAAGTTAATGATTTCACATTATTCAGAGTTGTGTTTACTTTTGCGCTTACAGCTGAAGCCTGAGGCCTTTCCAGTGGAACCTCCTCCTGCATACTCAGAGTCTGTCTCTCCTCCATCAGCACATTTATAACCACACCAACTGTGTCTCCAGATATACAAGACTGTCACAAGCACTTGGATTCATGAGAGTGGATATGTGGAAAAACCCTCCGGAAAATGAGGAAACTCAAAATTTCCCAAGATTTCTCCAAGGACTCATGCTACCTGTGCATATTTTTAAATTATGATAAAGTCAATGTTTTACAGTGTGATTCAGATGGGATTCTGTGTCAGTCCTACAGAGTCATACAGGTGGACTATTTTGTACAGTGAGCAGCAGGAACTTGGTGAAAAGTTTTAAAGTATATTTTAGTATATCTTCTGTTTTGTGAATACTTGTATATTTGTACATGTTCTGTATTTTACTGATTTTGTAAGTGGAGTGAACTGTGTTCATTTATAATGGTAAATATAAAGCTAAATATTTGACTTATGTGAAAATGAGCTGAAAACTTTATGGATGGAACAAATACTAAAATAAAATTGTTGTGGAAATACTGACTCTTTATAATCAATTCAATATGTGCATCTCTTGAAAGTTCTCAGTCTCATATTAAAGCATTGCATCCCTGAATATTGTTAACCTTTTCATGAGTAGGGTCTAAATTCCTCTGCCATGCCCCCTGGAGTGACTAATTTTTGCACATGACACTGCATGACTTATAGCTGTTAAAAACAAATGAACAAATAATAACAGCAGTCCGGTTTGCATATGCACTGTTTGACATCTCAGATATTGTGTGTGTGTGTGTGTGTGTGTGTGTGTGTGTGTGTGTGTGTTATAAGCGCTAATGTAAACAGACTTAGCTGCGTGCATCGGATAATCACGCTCGATCAGCATGTTTTCACTGTGAGTATACAAGTTTTGAACTGTTATCATGGTGCTTTTGTAATAGTTTGGCTGTCTATTTCAGAAAATCAAATGTATTATATGCCTGAAAAGACTGTTTGAGTTGCTGTTTGTTTGAATGAAAACCACATCTGCACCTAAGCAGACGTGGCTGCGTGCATGGGAAGATCGCATTTAGATATTATGGCTGTGCATATACAAACTGTGAACTGTTATCGTGGTACTTTGGTGACAATTAGGCTGTTTGTTACATAAAATAAACATATTATGTGCTTGAAAAGACTCTTTGAGAAGCTGTTTGCTTGACGAATGGCAGCCGCTACTAATGTTAACAAATGGCAGCACGCATCGGAGGAAGCATGGTCATGGTACTTTGGTGACGATTTGGATGTATATAAAATAAACTTATTCTGTGGTTTAAAAGACTGTATGAGTATCTGTTTGAGCGAATATAAATTACAGACCTTTGACCAGCGCAGCCTGTGTCTGCGTAAAAGCTGATTTGAATCTGGCAGCTTGTAATGTAATTGGCTGTTGCAGAAACACATATGTGTGACGCTACTCTGCGGAGCCCAGTTATTACGTATGGAAGGGTTAAATATTGACCAGAGATGCTATTAAAAATATTTGTAGTAATAAGCCATCTTTCTCAACTGTCTGAGAGGTCGCTGTTCATCGGTCAACATGCCAATCTCACCCCCACTCTCACCTGCACTCTCAAAGGCCAAAGTCCTGTGCTGCTGTTACAACAGACGAGGTGAGCACTGTTTCAAAGCTCCACCTCCTGCATTACGACTGTGTGAGTTAGTCATTGTCCTCACTATCCTAGTCACTGTGACATAAGCCTACATCGGACATGTAATCTCCACAGGATACATTTACACAGAGCTACAAAGTTCACATAGGCCTAAAAAAGGAACCAAGTTGGTAAAAGCATCACATACAGTACATGTATGGTGCTTTCACAGGTTTATTTTAAGTTATTTGTAGAAAATCTGCTTTTGGGTTTCCTTTCTGTTATTATGGACTTCATGGGGTGTTGTTCATATTAAAGCTATTTGTGCATTCACAATAATATATACAAACACAATCACATACAGAGGCCCCCAGAATGTATTATTTTTTTTTCCTCATTAAAAAAGTTTTACTCCTAAAGAAATTAATTGCAATTTTGAAACATATGTATATAATCATAAACACTCACATGAGATGAAGACTTTGGTCATATTAGTACCCTTATAAAAGCTACACTATATGGCCAAAGGTTTGTGGACACCATATGTGCTTGATGAACATTTGATTTTAAAACCTTAGGCATCAGTTTCCCCCTTTGCTGTAATAACAGCTTCCACTCTTTTGGGAAGGCTTTCCACTATACTGTATGTAGTAACATGGCTGCAGGGATTTGCTCTCATTCAGACACAAGGCTATCAGTGAGGTCAGGAACTGATGTTGGTCGATGGGGCCTGACTTACAGTTGCTGTAACAGTTTAACCCCAAATGTGATCAGTGGGGTTCAGGTCTGGGCTTAGTGCAGGCCAGTCAATTTCTTCCACGCCAGACATGGTAAACCATTTCTTTATGGACCTCACTTTGTTCACAGGGGCATTGTCATGCTGAAACAGAAAGGGGCTATCCCCAAACAGTTGCCACAAATTTGGAAGCACACAAAGCCCAAGCCATTACATAAAGAAACATTAAGATTTTTCTTTACTGGATTTAATGGAGTAACCAAATTCATTAATTAGAAGAGGGTGTCCACAAACTTTTGGCCATATAGTGTATTTTATTCTACATGTAGCATGTCCCCTCATGGGGCTGCCATGTTAGGATCTTAAGTGATTACTATTGTGTTTGAATGATGCTGCATCCGTGCCCCTAGGGGTCAGTGAGTCAAGTCCAAGCCGATATGAACAAAAACGTACTGAGTGCACCTTTAGGCTACACTTAGGCTGCTTCCGAAACTAGGAAAATGCTGCCTTTGGAGGCTGTATACAGAGTCAGGATAAAAATAATGTGCTTTTCAAACTGTTCGGAGACTAGTTTCACTGTTAAAGACTTTTTCGTCAAAAAGGGTAAAGTGTTGCCAGCATGTTACTGTAAAATTTACGGTGTTTTGCTGTTGCTGAAATTAACAGCTAGATACTGTTTTTACAGCTACAGTATACAAATGTAATTTAGCAGCATATAGCTGTCAAATTACATACTATCTACTGTTGTTGAAATTAACAGATAAGTTCCCAGCATGCACTGCGGCATGAAGAAATGACTTAGATTTTTTACTATTTACTGGTTTATTTTGACATTGTTTTTGTTACAGTCTAAGTTACTTGTATTTTAATGTTCAGCTTTTACTTTTTTACGTAAAAGTACAATATGTTTGTTAATTGTCACCATTGTTGCATTTTGTGTCTTGTCAACTTTTGTTATGCTGTAAGTTCAAAAACATCAAATACTCAACTTGCTGATATCATATTGCTGAAATATCCTTTACTGTTTTTGCTTTAATGTTTTTATGTGTAATGCAATCACTATTGCCACATATAGTGCCATTCGCAAGGTAAGATCACACATTCAGGCTGAAATTAGATTTTGTTTTCCAAGTAGCACAGTGCAACAACTTGTGTTTTACTTTAACATAAATTGACTGGCTAGAAAAACATAATATAATATTAAAGAAGGTCCAAGATACCAGCTCAGGAGAACACTAATCACCATAATGGCGAATTAAATCAAAACACAACTATAGATAACAAAACATCAACACTAATTAAACTAAAACTTCTATTAAGTCTGAATAAAAACTTTTTTTTTTTAATGTATTTTTTATTTTATTTTACAGTTTTTGTAGCCCCAAATTTAGTTTTGCATTACCAAAGCATACATACTTATTCAAGCGCAAAGGCTTACGGGTATTTCTCTTGGTGGTGTTATTTTACAATTTAATATGTACATTGCTTCAAAGCTTGATTTTTAAAATTTTTTATTTGACTTCTCATTAGACAGAAGTGAAGGCTGATGTGAGATGATAAAGAACAGAGGAGTTAGTCAGAAACATCATGAACACTAACCATATGCCACAAACTAGAATTTTCATTGGGGGTTTTAAAATATATGTTTCAAAATGTCACTAGCTTTCGCCAAGATGATATCATGATTTTAAATGTTCATTTTCCCCTAATGCCTTGCACACAACAGCTATTTACTGTAAAACTAGTTAGTTAACAGTGAGCCTGCTCTTGATCTCCCAGTATGCAACATTTTTAACAGCAAACTATTGTACTTAAGAATCACAGTAGATTGCTGTAAATTTACAGCAATTATTCAAAACATCTGTCAGTTAAGCCTTTAACTGATTAGGCAGCAAAGCAGCAAATCAGCTGTTTTCAGATGCAGCCTTAAAATGCAAGTGAAATGCATATATATATTATTATTATTATTGTTATTATTATTTTTTTATTTTTATTTTTTCAAGATAGCACAAGCACTCTTTTCAAGCAAAATACATTTCTGTTATAAAACAATATATATTGCTCAAATGAAGACCAAAATAATTATGTTACTGTACATGTTCAACATTAGTGGATCATGTCCAACTTGAGGGGAACTGACTTCATAGTTCATTCATGCAATAACAATGAGCTTGGGGACCAGTTGGTTCAAATGCCAATGGGTTTAACATCTTGTTATCGAATGCAATGGCATTTATAATTTTTAAGTGTGGCTAAAGTGTCCAAATACTTTTTGGGTCTTTAACTTTAGGTGTAGTGCTTTCTGTAAAACTTTGTGGGGTCATTCAGACAGCATATCTTGTGAAAATACAAACACATTGTCCAAAAAAAAAATTTGAGAGAAAAAAATCAATTTATTTAATATTTTATCCACATTCAAAAGACTGTTATGATGAGAGGAATGTCTCAGAACACCTCTTGACATTGTGCTCGGACGACCCATTTTTGCCTCCATCTTTACTTCATTTCACACACATCAGGTGATCTAAGAGAAATTTAAAGAATGGATTAATGTTATAAAAGAAGTGTCTTGGCTGTAAATATGCAATGTAATGAAGGATGTAATGGAATGTTTACCAGTACAAAGTTCAGCATTGCGACTGTCCTTGTACATCAAGTCTTAAATCAGTGGAAAAAAGAATAAAACACGCCCATGTCATCTTAAACAATGTAATAAGACATAGGTTCTATGACTTACAGGCTATATTCTCAGAAATGACATCAATGGACTGTCATAAAGCGAAGAGTGAAATGAGATTTACTGTATGTCCAACAGAAACACGTTAAAAACGTCCTCCATAAAATTATCTTTTTGCTCCTTTTCCCCCATTTGCTCTTCTTCTTTTTTCTCCATTTTCTCTTGTTGTGTTCATGCCCTCTCTCTTGCTTTCTGCTACTTGAGCTGTTTTCTCAGAGTCATCAGGTCATTATAAAGCAACTTGACCTCCAGTACAGAGAATGACTGGTTCCCTATCTTTACAAATACTGTCTGTTTCAACCGTACCTACACAGTACTAAAGCCATTCACCCTTTCACTTTGTTGTGCCTGGCAAGGGACTCCTTCATTTGTTGTATGGCCCCTTTACTGGAATCTTTGATTGGGATCTGAGCTGGAGCGGGCATTCACCTCCACACGTGAAGAAAAGCAAGATATTGCATGTTAAAGAAGGGAGTGGTGGCAGTATCCATAAATAACGGTTGTAAATAGAGGTCAGGAGGTATGAAATACTATGTAAAACACCACTATAGTAGTGACTATATGGACATGCAACATGCATGAAGGTAATTTTCACCGGAAAAAAAAACCGAACTGTTACGGGAATTTGATTGTGCAATATAGTGCATGTTTTTATTTTTTCCACATTCATATTTTTGCATTGATAAAAAGGGACTTGCAATATTTTACTCATTAAAACACATACAGTTGAATAAGTCAACTGGAAAGCCAAGCAATTTCCTTCAAAGACTGAAGAAGTAGCCTTTTCAAGATTAACTGCAAGACTCCAAATAATAACGTTTTATGATGATAATAAATGTGTTATTACTGAAAAACAAAAACATTGATAGCAAAGATCATATTTGAAGAAGGACATGGTCAAGACAGAATCAAGGGCTACACTGTAAAAAATTGCTGTAAATTTACGGCCAAATTCCTACAGCAATCTACTGTGATTCTTAAATAAAGTAGTTTGCTGTTAAAAATGTTGCATTCTGGGAGATCAAGAGCAGGCTCACTGTGAAGTAACTAGTTTTACGGTAAATAGCTGTTCTGTGCAAGGCATTAGGGGAATATGAACATTTAAAATCATGATATCATTTTGGTGAAAGCTATAGTGACATTTTGAAACGTATATTTTAACCCCCCCCATGAAAATTTTAGTTTGTGGAACATGGTTAATGTTCATGATGTTTCTGACCAACTCCTCTGTTCTTTATCATCTCACATCAGCCTTCACTTGTCTGTCTAATGAGAAGTCAAATAATAAAACATTTTTTTTTTTGCCAGGATTGAACAGTGTATTTTTTTTATGAAAAACAAAAAACAAAACTACAACCATCTGTACACAGTAAAGTAACAGTATAGCACTGCATTGTGGGTTATAATGGTGAAATACCCATAAGCCTTTGCACTTGAATAAGTATGTATGCTTTGGCATGGTTAAAAAAAAAAAAAAAAAAAAAAACAAACAAAAAAAAACACGTACAAAATTATTTGTTCAGACTTTATAGAAGTCTTAGTTTAATTAGTGTTGATGTTTTGTTATCTATAGTTGTGTTTTGATTGAAGTCACCATTATGGTGATTAGTGTTCTCTTGAGCTGGCACCTTGGACCTTCTTTATTATTATATTTTGTTCTTCCAGCCAGTCAATTTATGTTAAAGTAAAAGACAAGTTGTTGCACTGTGCTACTTGGAAAACAAAACCTAAGGGTAGCCTGAATGTCTGATCCTACCTTGCAAATGGTGCTATGTGTGGCAATAGTGATGCATTATACATAAAAGCAAAAACAATAAAGGATATTTCAACAAAATGTTATCAACAAATTGAATGTTTGATGTTTTTGATGATCTTACAGCATAACTCAAGTTTGATGAAGTTACAGCATAACATGAGTTGTTATCAAGACACACAGATATCAACTCTCAGCATACAAAATGCAACAATGGTGACAATTAGCAAACATACTTTTATGTAAATGAGTAAGAGCTGAACATTAAAATACAAGTAACTTAGACTACAACAAAAACAACGTCAAAATAAACTAGTACATATTAAAAAATCAAAGTAATTTCTTCATGCCGCAGTGCATGCTGGGAACATAGCTGTAAATTTCAACAACAGTAGATAGTATGTAATTTGACAGCTATATGCTGCTAAATTACATTTGTATACTGTAGCTGTAAAAACAGTATATAGCTGTTAATTTCAGCAACAGCAAGACACCGTTAATTTTACAGTAACATGCTGGCAACCCTGCTGCCAGTTCTTTACTGTTTTTTGACAGGAAAATCTTTAAGAGTGTAGGGTTGGGTGAGGTTGGATGTTGAGGATTGATTTTATTACTGAATGAAAGTGATGAATATCACACAGTTATATTTCCAATAACCTCTCTCAGATTTAGAGTTGTGTTGTTCATATGTGACCTACATTCAGCCCATGTTGTGACATTTTTGTGAGATAAATTCTGCCCTCTTGTGGTCAAACTGATAAAAGTCAGCTGCATGAGAAACAATAGGACAGAACCATTTGACTGGACTGTAGAAATGCATTCACTGCAGTGTTATTATAGTTAACGAAAACTAAAACTAAAACTAACTAAAATAATTTTCGTTAACTAAAATAAAAACTTAAATTATTGGAAAAAACTGAAACTAAACTGAAATACTTTTTCATAATTCCATAAATAACTAAAATAAAAATAAAAATGATCTTGAATACATTTTAGTTTTAGTTTTTGATGTAATAGGGTTAATATGGTCAAAGTGGGACTCTTTTGGAAATTGTACTTTTCTTGACACTGAATTATTATCCAAACGCCACATAACCTAAGATTATACCTTTGAAAAAAGCTTAGGATGTCTTCTACCTTTGTCAAAAGCAAAAATTAAGAAATATTCAATACTGGGAAGTAGAACTTTTGAAGACCCTCTTTTGATCAAATACAATATTTTTTTTAACAGCACTGATAAAGTGGGACAGAGGAAAAATTATTTTCTAGAAAAGTATTTGGAATTCATTTCTATATTTTCTAATACACTTTCACAACATTAAGTTAACATTAAGTTTATTTATTTTTGTATAACCTTAACAAGATTTACATAATTTTCTTTACCATTGCTTTTCCCATCAGTGGTGATGAAATGAGCTCTGCCACACATCCCAAAGTAAAATAATCTATATAAACCTTAAAAAGATAAAGGTATAGTTCATCTTAAAATGAAAGGTGTCTTATCATTTACTCACCCCTTACCTGCTGAACATAATTGAAAGTTTTAAGAAGAATATTTCAGCTCTGTAGGTCCATACAATGCAAGTCAACGGGGTCCAAAACTTTGAAGCTCCAGAAAGCACATAAAGGCAGCATAAAAGTCATAAGTGGTTTAATCCATGTCTTTTGAAGTAATCTAATCTGTTTTGGGTGAGAACAGACCAAAATGTAACTCCTTTTCAAAGGAACGATCATGATTTCAAGCTGGATTACACATATAGTCTGCAGAGTGCTAGATGGCGCTGGGAAATACAATCGAGCTTGAAATCATGATTGCCAAGAAGACAGCTGATGTCAAGATTTACAGTAAAAAAGGACTTACATATTGATCTGTTTCTCACCCACACCTATCATAGTATTTAACCACTGGAGTTGTAAGCATTACGTTTACGCCACCTTTATGTGCTTTTTGGAGCTTCAAAGTTTTGGGCTCTATTGACATGCATTGTATGGACCTACAGAGTTGAAATCTTCTAAAAATCTTTGTGCTCAGCAGAAGTAAGAAAGCTCAACAACTGAGATATCATGAGGGTGAGTAAATGATTAGAAAATTTTCATTTTTGGGTGAACTATCCCTTTAATTGTTTACTCCCCAAAGATTAGTTTAGTAATGGTTTATAATCATTTAAGGAAATACATATGGATATACTGTGTATCAAGCGCAAATGTCCTTTGTCACTTTACCCATATTCATCCTGTATTATAGATTTGCAACATTTACATTCCACATTAAACATGAAAATACCACTAGATAGAGGTAACACACGACTGCCATGAGAATTGAAATGATATTAGACTTTTTAAATTACACCAGTAAACACAGCTTTGGCAGCCATAAAAAAAAAAAATAATATTAAAACTAAAATGAAAACTAAATAAACTGAAACTACAATTCACTGAGAAAAGGTAAATTAAACTAACAGACAAACTGTGAAAACTAACGAAAACCAAACTAATTTGTAATGACAAACTGAATATAAAATAGCAATAAAAACTAAATAAAAAAAAACAAATAAAAAAAATCTAATAATACTAATTCAGTGTTGACAGTATTAGATCATGAACTAAAAACTTGCTTTTGGCGCCACTCTGGACTGTTCACCCGGAAACTGGAGCTCACACGTGCCCTTCAGCCTCTGGGGGCAGTGCTTCGAATTGCGGGAAGCACAGACACCTAGTTTATCTCAAGAACTGTCGACCTACTGTCTTCGAATTTGCAGTCTCATCGAGATAAGTCTGGCTACACCACAACAATTGCTAAATCAACATAGACATCCTGTATATTTCTTAAAACCAGTGTGCCCGCAACTATTGAAAATGTACAAAAACACATTTACTCAAATGCCCTAATTGGCTCAGGTGATCAAAGATAATTAAAAACAATAACAATCTATAGTCCTTGACTTAGGTCATATTTAGGCTGGTATAAGTGATTGACTCTATAAATTGCAGAAGCTGATAATAACATACATTTTATGGCCCTGGTCACATCAGGTGCTAGTCTGTGTAGAAATAAAGACAGTAAAGTACATTCACTGCTGTTTCAACAATACAGTTAAACAAGTGAAGGGTGCATAAAATGCTTCAAGTTATATCTTAGATCGTCATTAACTGTCAGAACATAATAAAATGTTAATTTATTTTTATAGCCATGCAATAAGTCATTAATTTATTGACACTTTATTTCCCCAAACATTTTATTTCAGACATCGGGCAATTTACAGATTGTTTTTCAATCCATACACTGATTTTTTAAAGAGAAACATGATGACTACATTTGCCTCTATCTTATACTCTACCATTATGTGATATGTAAAAAATGAGTAATATCAAAACTCAAATCCTGATTCCAACACCTTACACATAAATATAAATAATAAAAACCAATAAGCAATAGCTGCCAGTTTTCAAGCCAAATATTGGCATGAATGATAATCACTTAATATAAATTATCACTTGAAGAAAATACATAATAAAAAAGTAGAGAGGGTTTGCCTTTAAGAAAAAGATATATAGTCATCAAAGAAGCATGCACAGCAATATGAATAAATACATTGTGATGTATGCAGACCAGAGAACGGCATTACACAGACACATGCAGTGACTACATTTTACACCAACAGTATCTTCATAGATCTTTATAAACAGGTCTCAAATGTCATGCTCTAGCACTGTACTTGTCTTCATTTCACATGTTCTTTTCTAAACAAGGGGTAAAAGCAATGTTTGGTCTCTCGAACCTTTCCAAATTATTGCCATATGTTTGTATGAGGATATGGAAATATATATTTGACTTAACTGGCTATGATGAGTTAAAAAAAAACAGCCGTCTGAAAAAAAATACATGACTGCATTCTGTCACTTTTTACACAGTACACTGTGAGGTAAGTATCTGTGTATCAAAATATAATTTCTATGCAATGCCTACTGTTTCTATTACTATACCCCTGTCAGTGTGCTCTCAGAGTCTCAATTTGACCACTTACATTTCAGTATATTCTGTCACTAGATGTAGACAAAATAGTGCTGTATTGTGGATGTTTAAGAAAAAAAAAAACTGTACAAAAGGTGACGTACCAATAGGAGCTCACACAAAATAGAGCCTTATAATAAAAATAGAATTCAGAGATGAAACACTGTCCAATCAGCCTACCACCCATACAAATCTGTAAATACCTAATTTAGGATTGTGAAGAAAAACAAAATAATATTTAAATGGTGATGTGTGTAATTTATTTTAAATGATAAAGCACTTTTCCCAATCCCAGCTCAATATCCAGAGACAAATATAAGTAAGCCATTTGTAGGTTGATTCACCTGAAAAGTGTTTCATAAGTTCACTGGTTCATGTAGTCCTGGAGCGCATTGAAGTTAATGGATTTTGCATGCTGTCCATAATGGAGGGGCTTGAACACGGAACTGGGCTTGAGCTCTGAGATGCCCCCCCCCCCCTTTCCCGACTATCTGACTAAAGAAACGAAGACAATTTTGAATATTAATTTCCAAAGGCGTTATAAAATATAAAGGTGGAGATGGGGAGGTGGAGGTATGCCACAAGAATTCAGCCTGGTCTTATTAAATTTAAGTGAACATTGCAATGTTTTTGCAAATCTGAAATTATGTGCTTCATTACACATTTGGCTGCAGTTTTTAAGTGAAATGTCCAATGGGGGGCGCCAAAACCGAGCAAAATGAGGTTGCAATCAGACAAGGGTTTTAAGGTGAATTTTAGATGGAGGTTTTAATAAGTAAAACTTACCTCTCTAACCTAAAACTTTACCCTAAATCTAACCAATAGTGTCACTAGATATACCGTAAAAATAAATGAGAGTTTAACAAAACGGACATCTTTACCCTTAACCAAAACCTTACCCTTACCTAAAGTGTTTTAAATAAAATGTAAATTAAAATAAAGAAATACATTTACTGAAGCAACTTCATCATTTCATGTCGCTTCTATGCCACTTTCACTTTCGTGCGTCTTTGGCTGGTTTTGAACTGCAGTCATAGAGTTCAAAGTCCAACGCTATTTCAAGTGAGCTACCAAATAAGCTAACGGTGTAGGAATAAGTGTGTATATGTAGTTGGGTCTGTAATACAAGTGTTAAAATGTATCGCTTTTTAAATCATGTGTTAAAGCAAAAGTGTTTTGATATCATAACATAGTGGGGGGTAAATAATAAAAAAAAACATGTTTTTATGAAGTCATAATCAGCAATTGTACTCGTGATTTATTTGACTGTATAAAAGGCACAGTTGTTGTAGCGCCTCTTGTGTTTATTTGACCAGGAAACTGCAGTGAAACGTAGAAAGCAGCACGTAAAAGTGTGTTTGCAAAATGTATATAGAGAAACGTTCATTCTATGAGACCAGGTTGGAAGAATTGTCAGTGAGGAAAGCAGCTGCTTATATATTCTTGAGATATCATTGGCTGGTCAAGATGAACAAGCTCCTCCCGAACTTACGTTTGGAATGTTTGTGTTCAGGGGGAGTGTTCTGGAAACATTTTTGAAACCAGCCATTATTTTGCAATTCCGTTCGTTGACAAAAATTACACACTTCACCTTTAATATATGTATCTCATTCTCATTATATATGTAATAATGATCTGTAATTCCAAATATGTGTTTAAACTGAAACTTTGAACTGAAACACTGCTTATACTGTAAATAAAAAGATAAGACTGTGGCTAAATTCTGGCACAATATTTAGTTGCACACCGAGGTTCTAAATTTTGTATCAGGATGTAGCCTTGTTAGAAAAGTGGAGGTGGTAACTCTGCACACTCACACATGCACTCATACAAGAGACAGATCTCTTTGACCAGTAACATAATCAGTGTCTACCTTTGGCACTAATGATATGAAACGGGTGGCACTATTTTTAAATCTCACATGAAAAAACCAATAGTTGCTATGATGAGCTCCATGATGGTTTATCTCTAAAAGACCCACCCAACTGGAACCCACTGCTGAGCTCCCTTTAACTTTTCTAAGGAGGCCTTGAGGTTCTGGTATGCCTGATCCAAATTGTCGTTTACTATGGTGAGGTCAAAGTAGTGTCCATACACTCGCTGAATCTTGGCACTCTCATCCACTGTCCTCTTCAGCTCTATGTCCTATTGGTCAAAGAGAGAAAAAAAGGCTGATTTATAGGAAGGAACAAAATAAATCTGCATTAATGGACAACACATATTGTATACAGCATGTTACTAAAGTTCAGAATAACATATAGCTGCAAGTTGAGCCTCTTACTGTTAGGCGTTTGGTCGCCACTCCTGCCTCGATCCCAGATCTATTCATTTCCTTAAGCACCTCAACCTCAGGGGCTTTGATGAACACCACATAAGGCAAAAACTCTGATGTCCTGAGGATCTTTAGGGCCTGCGGCAGAAGGATTACATTTAAAGGGATAGAAAATTCTGCTATCGTTACATTTACTCACCCTTATGTTGTTTCAAACCCTTTTGACTTTCTTCCGTTTAAGGTGCTGTAAGCGATTTTAGTGTTCTGAAGCTTTCACGTGACTGAGCCGCTGAATTAGCCTCACCCTCTCATTCTAAAACCCTGCCCTCCAAAGATAATTTTGAGACCAAAACAGAGCAAAAGAGCAGCACTGTTTGTTCCTGTGGCTGTCAAATTCAACAGTGGCACAATAGCGCCCTCAACTGACAAAAATTATGAATCATAGCCTCAATGATCCACTTGTGAAAAGCGTCAATGTCCGCTGTCCGCAGACACATTTTTGTTTGCTGTTTACAAAGTCTACAATTGTTGCAGAGACTGGTGAGATATCTCAGGACACTTATTTCATTAATATCTTAAGGGACTTGGAACATTTTTTGCTTACAGCACCTTTAAACATAAAAGTACATTTTAGGCAGAATGTTAGGGACTGGCAGCCTTGGTCCACATTTACTGTAATTGTATGGAAAAAAATAAGATGAAGAAGATCAAATCAAAGTGAATGGTGACTGAGGCTGTCAGTCCCTAACATCTCCTTTTTGTCTTCCATGGAAGAAAGAAATTAATTCAGGTTTGAAACAACATAAAGGTGAGTAAATGAAATTTTTCATTGTTGGGTGAACTATCCATTTAACATGATTTCAAATTGTTTGTTATGAAACACTACAAAAGCATTAATCTTGTCAGGGAGTCGGAGGGCAATCACCTGTGGGTTGACATCCAAGATGCAGATGCGGCCAGCCTCCACTACTTCATGGATGGAGTCAATCTTGGTGCCATAGAGGTTACCATCATATTCACCATGTTCAAGGTAGCACCCATCTTTAATATCAGCTTCCATCTTACTGCGGGATGTGAATGCATACATCGTATTGTCTTTGTCTGCTGATTTGGGTTTTCTGGAGGTGTCTGTGGACAGATACATAGGCCATATGGAATTTAGGGGAGTTGTATAGCATGAACAGCCTTGTCTTCGTAAGAAAAAGGTGGGTCCAAAGATGTCCTGCATTGTCCTGTAATACTAAAGATCAATACACACTGAGGTAAGACTCACAGGGAATGGTGGTCCCGTAGTGCTGAGGATCTGACACAAGCAGCTTGTTCTTCAGGCTTCGTCGGCCCACTCCTGGTGCACCTATCAGAACCAGCGTCTTTCTGCGAAAAGGAGGTACTTTTGCTACCTCTTCATAAATGAGCAACTCATGCCTGTCGAACTCTGCCAGGGAATGAAAGAGTGAGAATAAAGGATTGAAAAAAGTTTAAGTGTGGTTGAGTTTCAAAAGACACAGTGGACATATGAAAGTGAAGATACTTCTTACCTGCATTTTTTGTAGTCAGATACATCATTTTCTTCTTCTTTTTGCCAACCATTCCAGTACACAGATTGGCTGAAATACACAGCGACAATGGCCTGCTTTTAGTTCAAGTTTTAGATCTAGTTTAAGACACTGGTTAAATACTATTAGTATTGCTTTACCTTAAACACACACACACACACACACACGTTGGTGCAGCTATCCTTATGAGGACTCTCCATAGACATAATGATGTTTATACTCTATGAACTATAGATTCTATCCCCTAAACCTAACCCTCACAAAAAACTTTCTGCATTTTAACATTTTCAAAAAAACATTGTTTAGTATGTTTTTTAAGCTATTTGAATTATGGGGACACTAGAAATGTCCTCATAAACCACATGTATAGCAGAATACCCTTGTAATTACCAGTTTGTAACCTAAAAAAATCATCCTTGTAAACCACCCAAACCCGGCCACACACACACACACACACACACACACATACACAAAGTTTGTGCTTTATCATGAGCTTTACTGTGTAAATGTCAGATAAAAATAGGATTAGACTAGTTAAGATTTTAGGAAAGAGAATACACTTAAAATCCACTAGGGGGCAATATACACAAATCTACCATTCAATGATGACGTCAAACTGGGTTTAAAAAAAACAATAATAATAATAATAATAAAAAAAAATACGACAACAACCAAACATATACTAAAATGTCTGTAATATAAGACTACCTGCTGGTGACAGCTCTACATCTCGCTTCACAAAAGCTTTCCTCTTCTCCTCCAGAAGTTGACTGGGAATCAGGCCAGCACTGCCTCCCTCTACATGACGGGCCTGTGGGTAAAAAAATATGACTTTAATGCACATCTCTCCAGGTAAATCACTCAAACATTGTGCTATGAACTATACAAACCAGTGATTGAGAAAATATTGTTTGTTTGTTTGTTTGTGTTACAATTTTTCTATCCTGACTGTTGAGAACAGTACAAAATATTTTGAATTATCTCAAACACACCAAAATGTAACTCCTTACTCTTGGTGCAAGGAATTATAATCGAGCTTCTCTCATGAAGAGTTATAGTGAAGAATTAGTTACATTTTGGTTTGTTTCTTACCCAGAACCAATTGTATCGCTTGAGAGGACATGGATTAAACCACTCGAGTTGTATGGATTACTTTTATGCTGCTTTTATTTCCTTTTTGGAGCTTGAACATTTTGGACCTGATTGACATGCATTGTATAGATATAAACACATCAAAAATCCTTCAAAATATCTACATTTGTGTTCCTCAGAAGAAAGAAAGTCATACGAGTAAGATCCAGCATGAGGGTGAGTAAATGATGAGAGAATTATCATGTTTGGGTGAACTATTACTTTAACTATCTGACATGTACTATATACTGTATAAAAAATGCCATTTTTGCACAAAGATATTTTGGTAGTTCTAAACTGACCAACCAACCAACCTGCCACCAGTTCACATCCTCCTGATTAACAATATGCAGAATGTCTCCACTGGTGAACTGTAGTCCTGCCTCCTTGCAAGGGATGAGGTTGTCATTTGCAGGATCATAATCAAAATGGCACTTCACAAAAACCTGTAGAGAAAAAGGTTCAAAGATAACATTAGTCCAGATTCTCTATGCCCACAGCTGTAATGCCCACATAGTGCAAGACTTCAAAGTTACAGACCGACTGGTATACAACTAATTTCAGAGGTCAAAATTCGACAAAGATTTATTTAAAACATACATGAGAAACAAGTTATTTATGGCAAGAACTGATTCTAGGATATTCATTATATAATGATATACAGTATATCTAACCAACCATCTAAAAACTAAAATGATGCTGCCTGGACACTCTGGACAGATGAAGGGCTCAGAAAGTAAAACGCTAATAGTGGAATAGTCTCAACCTCAGTCGGTACGCCCAAGAGCCGCCCACAGTTCGTGCTCTTACCATGTTAGACGTCTTTGCCATTTTTATTCAAAGGTCTGGCTATGCGAGTCTAATAGTGGAGTGACTACAGTCTACTGAGACTAACATGATTCTGCCTTCCAGCTCACAATCCCGCCTCCTCTCACAGTGAAACTCATCTGGCTTTTACTGCTATGATCACTCCACTCCTTACTCTGGTCTCCATGACAACCGTGAAAGAGAAGTAGAGAAAAACAAGAGAAATGTAGGAAACAGTGATGTGCATGTGTGGAGCCATCACCATTTAAAAAACAAATCTGCCCATTCCTCCTCTGTGTTCTTAATGAAAGGCTAAAAATACTCCCCATGCCATATGTACATGGTATAGTGGCTACAGTTTGCATTATGATTTCTCCCACATGCATCATTCCCAGGCCCGCATGGGATCTGCAACTGCAGAAAACTCTCCAGATGTAGAAATGCCCATTAGGTAATCTGACTAATTGAATGGTGCTTTCAGCTATGTGTAAGAGTGTAGTAATTTCAACTCAACATCACACATTTTACCATGTTTACATCCATTCCACAGAATTCTGCATATTTCTCCTTAAAATGAGCACAGCAAGTGTGAAAATGCACCAAATGATGTGCAATCCAGACACCCAGGCATTGAGTATACATTGAATGAGAAATTTAACATGTCCTGTTCTGAATTTAAGAGGGGATGGTACCTGTCTGGGTGGGTGTGGCTCCTGATAACTGGGAAGAATTTTGAGCACCACACTGGCGCTGGCCTCCTGAAGCATCTCCTGAAGAACACGTGGGTCGCCACCCACCTCCTTCCCATTCACCTCCTTAATGATGTCACCCACATGGAGCAAGCCCTGCTGATCGATCATCCCTCCGTGGAGAATGCGTGCGATCACCAGCTCTCCATTCTCAATACGGAAAGTGACACCCTGACACAACAACAGCAACATGAAAACAAATCATGATATTAGAACTAGTACCAGTAGTCAAAATACTCTATACCAAGATAAATAAACAATATATCTAATATGTAAATGTAAAGAAATTAAATTGTGTAAGATAGTATAGTAAGACAGGTTTTCAGAGAATATATAATACATTAAGGTTATTTTTCTTACCCCACTGGTGAATTGTACCCACCCACCCCTCCACCCCCATTTTAAGCATAAACCTTAAAAAATGTGTTAGATTTATGCTCAAAACAAGAAAAAAAAAAATTGCCAATGGGAAAGAAAAACACAATCTTATACAATCAGTGAATGCAACCTTACCAAGTGCTCTCCAGCCACTTTGCGGATGCCCACCATGCGTATGGCATCAGCTGGCACTGGTACACTGTTGATGGGCGGCTCCATGAAAGCACAGGGGCTTGGAGGTGGAGTCTCACACGTCTGAGAAGCCACAGAGTCATGGGTCTCCAACAAAGACTGAGGAAAGAACAGTGTCAGTGATTAATCAGGCTTTGCATTTTTCTTATTTAATTTCACATGTTTGTTGAGCTGCAGCTGTGTACCTGGAAGTGGGGCTGGTTGAGGATGCGAGAGAGCTCTGCGGCAGTGTTGCTGCGATTTGTGAAGGGGCTCAGCTCTCGCAGGATGTCCTGCACCAGCTCAACGTTGTTGTCCCTCACGGCCTCCAGACGTGCCTCCTCTAGACTCTCTGCACTCTGCGAGTTTTATGCAAAAGGTTTTTCTTTACAAACAGACTATACACTACTACACATTTTTTTTAAAACTGAGCTTTTGGATCTCTTAGACAATGGTCTGTCCTGTGACAGATAGGTTTAAAAACCATTCTTCTAAATTTTTTGTTGGCATAGTTACAGAGTTTTGCCTTTGTAGGACATTATAGCAACACATACACTGATCAGCCACAACATTAAAACCACTGACAGGTGAAGTGAATAACATTGATTATATCGTTACAATGACACCTGTCAAGGGGTGGGATATATTAGGCAGCAAGTGAACAGTCAGTTCTTGAATTTCATGTGTTGGAAGCAGGAAAAATGGGCAAGCGTAAGGATCTGAGCGACTCTGACAGGGGCCAAATTGTGATGGCTAGACGACTGGGTCAGAGCATCTCCAAAATGGCAGGTCTTGTGGAGCATGGACCATGAACTGGACCATGGAGCAATGGAAGAAGGTGACCTGGTCTGATGAATCACGTTTTCTTTTAGATCATGTGGATGGCCGGGTTCGTGTGCGTCGTTTACCTGGGGAAGAGTTGGCAGCAGGATGCACCATGGGAAGAAGGCAGGCCGGTGGAGGCAGTGTGATGATCTGGGCAATGTTCTGCTGGGAAACCGTGGGTCCTGGCATTCAAGTGGATGTTACATTGACACGTACCACCAACTTAAAGATTGTTGCAGACCACATACACCCCTTCATTGCAATGGTATTCTCTGATGGCAGTGGCCTCTTTCTGCAGGATAATGCACCCTGCAACACTGCAAAAATGGTTCAGGAATGGTTTGAGGAACATGACAAAAAGTTCAAAGTGTTGACATAGCCTCCAAATTCCCCAGATCTCAATCCGATTGAGCATCTATGGGATGTGCTGGACCAACAAGTCCGATCCATGGAGGCCCCACCTCGCAACTTAGAGGACTTAAAGGATCTGCTGCTAACGTCTCGGTACCAGATAACACAGGACACCTTAAGAGGTCTTGTGGAGTGCACGCCTCGAAGGGTCAGAGGTGTATTGGCGGCACGATGGGGACCTACATGATATTAGGCAGGTGGTTTTAATGTTGTGGCTGATCGGTGTATATATAGCTCCATAATATAAATTCCATTTTTATGTTGATGCCAATAGACAGTGTTGAGTATATTCATTGTGAAATGTGATCTGGTACTGATTACAAAATACACAACTAAAGTTTTAACCAGTAATCTTTTAGATAACACTTTTTAGGTAATCTAATAAAATTACTTTACATTACTTATTGCATGTTTTGATGAAAGTCTAATTTAAGTGTTGATCTAATTTGAATTTTATCCAATTTACACCCTTTTCTTTAAACATTAGTAAGCATGAAATCAAAAATCAGTTTGCTTTTTGTCAAAATCAAGACTGATAGGTAATGTAATTCATATGTAATCATCTAAATTAAAACAGAGTAACTGTAATCTGATTGTGCATTTAAAAAGCTAATGTAATTTAATTACAAGTACTTCATTTTTGAAGTCTGATCATGTAATTCAGATTACAAGTACACCATTATTTACCTAACACTCCCTATATAGCAAGCTACATGCTAGTAGTTAACATACTGTATGTAAAATACTTTAGGGAACTTGACATGCTATACTCCATCTAGAACTATTTTAAACAGCATTTAGCTATTTTTTATTTTTTTATGAGAGACTATACAGACTATTTGTACTTAAAAATAAATTTGTAACACCACAGGACCATATAAAATGAACAAGTGAGTGCAAATAGGTGATTAGTGACCAGTCACGCACCTAAAATATACACTTTCTATTACACATTCAAATAAACTTTAACCTAAAATCTTAATTAAAAAATGTTCAATAACATGTTATACATTAACTGCTCATACACCAAACTAAAAGCCCACTATACATTATACTATGCTTCATTACATTGATTAACTGGTTGAATGGAAGTAATACTGAGGCTGAGACTCAGGTGTCTGTAGTATACTGAGATGCTGGGGGCTGAGGAATTGTCTCATGCAGAGAGAAAACTGACCACTGGACTCTCCATGATGCCCTTGAGGAAGATGAGGTCCAGGTCATTGGCAGTGGTGGAGCTGGTGCTGTCACTCAGAGTGTCCAGCACCTGTGGCACTGCTGCAGAGAGAGAGAGACCTGATCAAACATTTGGTTCTGAGATACAAATATATTCCACGATCAAACACTGACAGACTTTATTCTATGTTACATCTTTTCAAATATACAGCTCAACTTATTAACATGTGAAAATAAAATATGAACTTGGCATATTTGAAGCAATGTTCACCAGACATT
The DNA here is from genome assembly GCF_019703515.2 of Myxocyprinus asiaticus. Classification (NCBI taxonomy): domain Eukaryota; kingdom Metazoa; phylum Chordata; class Actinopteri; order Cypriniformes; family Catostomidae; genus Myxocyprinus; species Myxocyprinus asiaticus. The sequence continues at coordinate 27,688,559 of NC_059356.1, forward strand.
AGCCGGAACACTGTACTTTTGTAAGGGCATCGAGACAGGTTTCATTCATTAAATACAGGCATCAACAACACACAATAAGAGGCTGGTTCTGTATAATGGGACTTAAACATTGAAGCTGCCATTAAATAGTATTTAACTAGTGTAATTTGACTGGTGGAGTAGGTGATACGATTTAATTGGTTTAAACTATAAGACTGACCTTTTGCTGTAATTACAGCCCCTTAATATTATCAACTGTAGCGAATGAGTTTAATTAGAATCGCACGGTATTTATTAGCAGAAATTGTAGGGCAAGAAAATGTCAAGTAGATTTCAGGGAATGAAATCATTGAAGCTGGGCCATCTCTGCCAGCCATCTGTGGCACAAGTGTGCCCATGTTTATAAGTATAAGGAAAATCTTCACCACAAACCATCAAATTACCTAGAAACAATCACTGCAAACAATCAACTGGAGTTCAATGATCATCATCTTTGTGATTCATCAGCTATGGTCTATCCAATTCTGGCACTACTTCAAATTCTTGGAATGATTTAAACAAGTTTTCTACTGTTGACGCCAGAAGCACAAAACAACAGGATGCAGTACTGAGGCTGAACCTTCTGTATTAGTCCAAAAATAAGATAAAATACTTAAGATGAAAGCACAAACACAGGAAAAAACATAAGTAATTTTTCTGATCTTTACTGAATTATAACGTATGCTGTAAATGCAGTGATTTTTTTTTTTTTTTTTTTTTTTAGCTTTTAATAGTATTAGACTTACCATGCTCAGTGCTGGTGGCTGCCACAGGCATAGTGGTTGAAATCTGTGTCTAAAGCATCATAGAGAGATTTATTACATTAATATTTAACACTAACATTAGGAGTAGATAGAGTATGTGTGCAAGAGGGTAAAGTAGGTTGGAGCAAATGAAAGATGGTGAATGAACATACATGTAAGACAGGATTATATTGCTGCTGGGATCCTGGGGAGCAAGATGGAAGGGAGAAAGTGGGGGCATTCAATAGTAAGCTGTGGTTGCTATGACATTGTTGACAATAAATATGAGAAATGCAGTCTTAGTGTGTGTGTGTAAAGTGACAGAGATGTTTACAAAAGGAGCGTGTGGAAAGAACAATGACTGACAAGGTAGGAGTGACAGCACAGTGCTGAAAGACAAACATTCATACTGTATATATATATATATACTGTATGTATAAGAACAGATACCTTAATTTATAAAAGTCTTAGAAACAAAGTAGTACAAGAACTGCGTAATTCAAAATATTACATATTACACATCATATTACACTCAACTTATAGAGGACGCTAATGAACAAAGTTCAAATTTATGGAAACAACTGGATAATTTAACAAATAAAACCCGGAATCATCAGAGAATCAAAGAGCTACAAATAAAGGGAGAGATTGTTAGTGACAAAGCCACTACTGCACACAAATTTAATACATATTTTATATGCTCAGCAGAAGAATTGGCTCAAAATTTTACACTAACATTGTCAAAAGGCAAGAGTGAGGAAGAATTACGAAACCCCTTTATTATTATGGAAACGGATGAAAGAAAAATAAGTGAAATCATAAACAAACTATCAAAATCTACAGCAAAAGATATTTACAACTTGGATTGTAATTTTATTAAGAAATATAGCTCCTTAATGACAGCTCCATTATATCACTTAATAAACTTATCAATAAGAGAAAGCATATTCCCAGAAAATTGGAAAAAGCTATAATTACTCCAATTTTTAAATCTGGTGATTTCAATTTGGTCTCAAATTATCACCCAATTTCGATTTCGACCTGTCATGTCAAGGGTCTTAGAGAAGATAGTGGCAGAACAATTAATAAATCACTTAGAGAGTAATCATTTCCTTCACCACAGCAGTTTGGTTTTAGGCCCCAGCACTACGGAAACCACAAAATGTTATTTTTTGGAAAATGTAGGATCAGGGGCATGTTGTGCATGTGTTGAGCAGTTTTTATTGACCTGAAAAAGACATTTGAGACTGTTAACCATGATATTCTTTTGTCTAAATTAATTGCTTTTAATTTTAGTAATCAAATATCTGAGTGGTTTTCTCTTACCTACAAAAAAGTGAGCAATGTGTGATAACTGAGCAGGAAAAATCATCTTTTATTAACAATAAACTAGGAATACTCCAAGGTTCAATTTTAGGTCCACTGCTATTTAGTTTATTTATAAATGATTTGCCAAGTTGCTGCCAAGATATTAAGTGTCAGCTTTATGCTGATGACACCATTTTTTACACATCAGCTGAAACACCAGCAAAGGCAGCTGCACTGATTTTAAATGCAAACTTGGAGGGAATATATCAGTGGCTCCAAAATAACCACCTCACTTTGAACATCAGAAAAACAGTTTCTATGTGTTTCTCTACCAGAAAACAAAAAGGAAAAGTTAAAATTAAGATACAAAATAAAGAAACAGAAGAGGTAAAAGAGTCAATTTCTTACGAATTATTTTAGATTTTCAACTCATATTTGATAGACACGTAAAGAAACTTTCAAAAAAGATAAAGATTAACTTACATTGTTTCAAATATATTAGACAGTGCATTTCAAAGCAGGCGGCTCAGCTCTTTATGCATGCAATTATTTTGTCTCATATTTCATATTGCATTACAGTTTGGACTCAAACAAGTGAATCCACAGTAAATCGTATAATGTCACTTTACAATCAGGCTTTAAAAATCATGGACAATAAACCAAATCATGTGCATCATTGCAATATATATATATATATATATATATTCTTAGTTTTACAATTTTTATAAATTTTCCCTACATAAAATGTGTGTATAAATGTATCCACAATAATTCTCCAGGTATTATGTAAATTGCTAAATAGACAGGATGGTAGTAGAACAACAAGGAGCACAGTGAATGGTAACTGTAGGGTTGACTACCACAGAACAATTCAGGGGCAAAGGGCCTTTTCTGTGAAGGGTTCACAACTCTGGAACATGCTATCATCTGAATTAAAATCAATAACAGACATAAATCTTTCATAATATTGGTTAAGCGCTGGTTTAAAAGAAACCAGAGCTGTACTAATTTTTAATTTTCAATACATTTTAGGTCTAATCTTTTATGTCACCAGGGTTGAGAGCAACCTTAGTATTTATTTAGTGTTTTGTTTCATGTTTCTTGGATCACACTAAAGTCTCTTTCTTCTCACGTAGCAAAATAATGTAAATTCAAATCAATATTTCATGTCAATACTGTTTTTATTTTACAGCCAGTCGGTCATTGTCACAAAATAAACCCTTTCAGGTGTTACAAGTCCTGATAAATGGTCCTAATCACCCTGTCTGGGTTTATTTTGCCCCAATGTCTTGCTGACTCTACATGATCCCTTTCATGATAGATAAATGGAAGAGAAAAAAATACATTCCTTTAAACAAATCCTTTCAATTAATGTACTATGAACCACAATCCAAAGATTTCCATTTCCTTGAGAGACTTGAATAACTAATAATTTCTGACTCTACTTGAAGGGCACAAAAGTGTCCCAGTCACCAGGTACAGTAATCCTTATAAAAGACCTGAAAGATTAGATGAGTTAGACCTGACACACCTTCTCTCTATTCAGTTGCACACACATGAACAGATACAGTTGCTGGAAGGCTGTAAATTACTTGTGTTTACTCTAGAGATTACACTGCCTTAATTACTTAAACTTAAAGAGGGATCTTCCCATGGGAACATAAACTGATCCCGTTTTTATTGGCATAATGAAGCTTTGAACTCAAATAATGGAATTGATTCCCAAAAATCTCCTAAATACACATACACCCGAGAACCGCTTTCACATGCACCGTGTGACGGAGGTGGTTGCTATAGCGATGCTTTTTCTCCCACACATTACGTAGGTTATAAGCTTATTGACTGGTACTTCCCTGGAAGGAAAAAACAGATGACTAACATTCCAGCTTCTAGAAAACTGAGATAAATCCTGGGAAGCTGTAATGACTTCAAAATTGTATCAAGAATCTAGACTATTGCAATGCTACTACTACTTAGCTGTACTAAATGCATATGGGGTAAAAAAAAAGGTCAAATAAGCATACAGTGCTTTCCCTATATGAAATCCTAATGAGCTGCATTTAAAAATTACTTTCCTGTAAGGACTTCAAAACCTTCGACTGATTCAATTCACTTTACTATATAACAAACAGTGATGAGTTTTGCTGGGCCACTAAATAAAACAATTTGTAATTTTAAATTATGAGTTGATTTTCCTGAGTCTTTTTCAGATAGGGTTTGAAGCAATGCATTATATATGACCTAATTTGAAAATAAAAAAAAAAAAGCAGCAAAACATAAGTAATGGCATTGCGATGGCCCTTTGATCAAGTGGCTTTATGATACCAGTGTGATCATGTTTTTTATGTAGCTCTGAGATCAGTCGTAGCAGGACGGAGAGGTCAGACTGCACACACATCTCATTCTCACACCTCTGCTTATTCACGGTCATGACAGGGCTCAAAGTGATGCTGCTATATCGGGATGACTGGGGTGACGGTTTAGTTAAGGCAAACACAGACACTCATATGAAATCTGAGTCAAATATTTCACCCAGCTTATATCCATCAAAAATAAATATAATGCTTATGACACACAACATTTCTTTAAGGTAACACTTTATAATAACTTTCATTAATAAGTGAATATATAAATCGGTTTCAATCAATTTTCAATTATTTTCAAAGTTAATTTTGGGTCAATAACGTGACGCTCATTTCTTTTGTCCGGGTCTATTAGGCTTAAGTTGATATAAAAATGCATTTAAAAAAGCAACATAAAACAATTACTTGAATACACATTTGTGACGAGGAGGAGGGAGTGGCCGGGCCGTGATGGAGCACGCCGGCGCTGAATCAGCTGATCAGCGGGAGAGCGAGATAAAGGGCAGCCGGAGACGCCAGTTCAAGAGAGAGAGAGAGACGCACGCAACCGCGTTGCATATGTGTCTGTGTTTGTTTACATTTGTTTTAAGTTGAGTTTCTCATTAAAACTTTATGTTTACTGTTCAGCCATTTCCCGCCTCCTCCTTGCCTATCCATGAACTGTTACAACATTTTCTATGATGAACATGTTTTCAATTGCTGAGTTGAAAAAGTGATTTTGATGATTTTTTTTCTGGGGCCTAAAGTAAAAAATTCCATATGGTGTAAATGTCTGGAGACAGTAAAAAAAAAAAAAAAAAAAAAAGAACCAATCTCAAGCTGAAAAAAACAAACAAACAAAAAAAAATCTTGCTGAATAATCTTTTTGTATTATTTCTTTAAAAAATAAGCAGTGAAACAATTTTGCTTTAAAATATTAATCTTTGAAAATATTCTGTCCACCATATCAAGACCAACATTTATTTTGCCAGTTTGTTGTCATGTAACAAAAAAAAAACCAAACAGAAAACATACAACTGAGAGACCGTCAAGACTGTGTGAAGATTTCTCATTTTTATCACCTCGGACAACCTTATTTGTCAATTACCTTTTTGTCATTGTACTTAATTTTTCAACTAACTAACAGTCTATGAAACATAATTTATTCAGTACTGTTTGTTAATGACTTATTAATAAAGTTGGTATAAAGTGTTACTATGTGAAAAAATGAATAATAGCCAAATAAAGAATCCAAAACAGTATACGTGGTAAATATATGAAGGGTTTCGTAAAATGACTCCAGTTTTAAAACAGCATGTTTCAGACCTGAGACAAAGAAAATTTTATATCTTAAAGACACTAATGATGCGAAGAGCTTCTAAGCTTCTACAAATCTACACGTATATTAACCTCAGTAACATCTCCAAGAGCTGTCAGCCAACAGCAGGAGATGCTCAGCCTCACATTCCAGTCTCATTATCAATATACCTGCTGACAGATCTGCGTTTTGTCCAGGTATGAATGCAAGCTCAGCAACTGGGTGAGATCACCCTAAGAAAAGGCTTAATGGGGTCTTCCTCCAGCCATTTGTAAATAGGAAGGATGGTGAATTTATCATTGCTTGGCATCTCCGGAACCCCCACCCCCTTCCACTCCCATCCTTCCTGCAGACCTTGCTGGGTCCCCTGTGCTAATGACACCCTGGTCAGGCCCAGCCCACATCACATGCAGCCATGCTCTCCATCTGCTCCTATAAGCAAGAAAAAGGCCCATCTGTCTCCAACACACACAAATAGGTCTGCTTCCCCTTCAAGGAACCATGCCGACACGCTGCCACTATGCCAGATTATTCTTTGCTTCTAATCACCTGCTTTTGACAGCTCATAAATATTCATGTGTGTGTGAACACTTTCCTAATCTGCTATTGTAACAATGCCATTCATGTTTTCTGTGCACTCATCGAACGCACAATAAGAGCATCACCAGCAAACATTTATTGGAATTTAATTTTATAATTTAGTTTTATAATTCCATTATGCTTCGTATGAAATATATAACCAAACAGACCATCAGGACACACCATTCAGGCCTCTGGATCACCGTGTAGCACTGGAGAAATGTCATTAGGCTATCCAGCTTTTTTATTATTATCATAGAGTAAGCAATTTCTGAAAATGGACAGCTGATGAGCTACACTCAAATATATAAATATCATTAATGTCTAACACATTTGGTTCTAATTTGGAGTCCCTATAGTCAAGAATCTTCTCAGTGGATATGGTTAACCAGTTATTGTTTTGTACCTGCTGTGTTTCATCAGAAATAATGAATGGCTCAATTCATACAGAAAAAAAAAAAAAAAAAAAGGAGTACAGAAGTACATATATTTCTACACAGACTCCTGTTATGTTTACTGATGTTCTTTTCTACACGCGTGAACTGCAGTAAGCAAAATGTAAGAACAGAGTGATCAGCAGGTTCACGCGCACCATTTCACTCATCGCCATCAACATGGACGCACGCGAGATTCCAACAAATATCTGATGTAAGATCAAATTAACCATTCGCAACTGTACTTAAATATGATGAATGAAAGAAAACGATGCTGACAGAAAAGCTATAACCTTGATCCTTAAGATTAAAAATAAATGATTAATTCCTATTAATTCCTAACCACATAATAACAACAATACGACGACAACAAACATGGTTAAGAATCGACTAAACAATTTTGATGGTTGGCATTGAAAATCCTGAATGGAACATAATGATACGTAAAACGACAACATCAAAAGACACACAAACAAAACTCTGAAAATGAAACGTATTATAAAAAGAGGCACTAACCTTTCCCGTATCTTAAGTGTCTTGTTACGTTGTTTTGATTGTGTGAGGTGTCTGAACCGCTACAAAGCATCAAATCAGCGTCTAGCCATTGCGTAGACATAAAGGGGCAACACTCAAACGTCTCAGTAGGTGGGACCCACCAGTCTATTAAATGCTATAGGCCGTGTGCCAATAGAATGTTCTCGACAGCCCGAAAGCTTTAAATTTACATAACAGCGCCAATCAGCTGGGTAAGACTTAAAATATATTTTCTTTTAATAAAGCATGTTCAAAATGTTTTTGCATTTGTAAAGAACCCCATAACATTAAAGCATTAAAAATGTTTTAACCATATTTGTTAACAACAGTGACCCAAAGCCTTAAGTAAAGCCCTAGTTTGAAATTAACTGATTTATAGGTGCTAAATTATGTGGTTAAACTTTTTATAAGCAGTTCGTTTTGCCCTTTCAGATCTAATGGGTATCATGAGACGTAAGATCTGACATCATGTTAAAATTACTCATAAAATTATAGTAATTTCCGTTGAAGCAGCACGATTGTCTTTTGTGTGATCAAACGGGATGTTATTTAACATCGCATGAGTGACATCTGCTGGTCATTTGGAACTAATCTAATACAGTGACTAGAACAAGAGAACGAAGTATACTGAATTACTATTCATATAGTAAAGATATAATGGACCAAACATGTTTAGATGAAGCTGTACGACTAGTGCATTGTAAAAAATTGAGGTTACTCCAAAGTTGGCCAGATAAAAGTAGTTATTTAGGTTTTTAAAACACCTCAGACTCACACATTAATATGAGGCTTTAGTTTAAAAGTGTCCTTTCCTTTCTCTGTGTGACATAGAAAGAGGCCTGTTCAAAGACCACCAAAATAAAATAAATCAGCTATAAATCTCATCCAATAAATGTTTAATGACACAGAATAATTTACATGGTACAAACAAAAAGAATAATCTCTTTATGACACAATGAAGTATACACATTTCCATTTCCGTCAATAGCTTCTATTATAATAAATTATGTACAATTTAAAATGATGTTATTTGTTCTGTGAGCATGAAAGAAAAAGAGGAAAAAGAGGGCATGTATAAAGAGGTGAATTAGGTTCTCTGATGGTGACTGGCTCTCATATGGTTGTCTGGAGGTTTTCTGTGAGAGGCACAGGAGGGCTTAGCTCAGGACGGTCAACTCCGGGGGGGGGGGGGGGGGGGTCACTGAACTTCACCACATATAAGAGTCATCATATCTGTAAGAGAGGGGTATAGCTGTTAACTGAATAGAAAAATCATTATGTCTAGTTTTCTCTGCATATTCCTTATTCAATGTTTACAACAATAAGAAAAAATGTAGCGGACATTGTGTCACATTTTAATCAAAATCATTCAATCTTCTCATTAGCACTGAGATTTCTAAGAAGAAAAAAAATCTAAATTCGACCTCATATATAAACTCTTGTTAATAGTGTTTTCCATAAGTCTTTTCACATTATTCTTCTGTTGGTGCCAGAACATATGAGTTTTTCCATTTTCAGTTAGTAAGTTTAAGCACAGTGTGATTTCTTCTTTTTTGAGGCCCAATTAGTGCTGTGAAATGTCAAGGCCTCTCAGCTATTCTGCATGCGTCATGTTCCCAAGCCCACTCCCTTCTTGACGGACAGAGAGAGGAAGCCTGGGGTCCCATCTGTACCCTAATTCCTTAACAGGTGTGAAAAATTCATGAGTTGTTCCTCCTTCCCATTAACACACAACCTATCACCCTTTATGAGTGTGTTCCTCAAGGATTTGAGGACCTGACAATGCATTTTGGGTGTATCTGTCATCATCATGACTCTTACATTTGTTCATAAGTTCTCTGTTAGCAATTCACATTAAACTGAATTTAATTCACCTTAATTTTTTTTTAAATAAAGAAGGGTTTGAATGCAAAGTTTCACCTTGATCTCTGTTTGTGCTCTGTGTCATCCCCGTACAGCAACTCTGCCATCACATCTTCAGAGGTGGACCTTTTTCCGTACCTGAGTGGAAGAAAAATGACAATTTATTCTCTCATTACTTCAATACAACCATGTAGCTCAGCTGAGAACATTTTCACATATTGAAATAATGATCTCAAATTGCTCACACAGTGAGCTCATTGTGATGTGTGAAAGTGGAGAAGTGAAAAGATACAGTATGAAGAACCAGTCAGCCCAATTTATCTGTCAGTCACCAGTCACTTATGAACAGCCTTTTCACCCCATGTGTTGTCTTCATAAATCTAATTTAGCAATGTTTGTAGACCACTTGTCAGCTGAATGTGCTAGAATCATATCACCTAGCACACTCTTACATATAGGGGAGAACATAAATAATAATTTTAATGGGTACCTTTCAATAATTACACGTATAAGGTGCATAGAAGGAGAGGAAGAGATCAAAAGTCACACTTCTTAACTTTAGTTTTAGAGAAGTCTTGGTAGAAATGGTAAAAATAGTTTAGATGTGTACCTCTGTATACCTAAGGCAACTGATTGCTTACAGATTGCGTTCTCTCAGAACAGCATCTTTGAGATGAATATGCAAAAAAATATAAAAAAGCTAAAGCGAGGCAGTGCAGCACTAAAAAAACTAAGTAATGTCATGGTTAAATTCCTCCTCAGTAGATGCTTATGAGCAACATAAATGAGTCTGAGACAAACCTAATGTGATAGTTATTTCTGATACATGACTTCTGCAAAATCTCACCTACTCCCGTTTACAGACACTTTGTAAAGAGGCCAATATTAATTTAAAGCAGTCATGACCCTGTGTCCAGCCATAAACACAGAGTTTCATAGTTTTCATTGCTTGAACAGTCAAGTCGTATGTTCTCACATATTCATAACAGGTCATACAGAACCCTTCATTGTTTTCATTGTGACTTGTAACAGACAGTGCTAGTTTCTTTTCTTTTCTTTTTTCTTTTTGTTGAAGTAATGGTGTCATAAAGCTGAAATGAAGGTTCTCCCTCTCTCTCTCTCTCTCTCTCTCTCTCTCTCTCTCTCTCTCTCTCTCTCTCTCTCTCTCTCATATATATATATAGAAAAAAAAAAAAATCCAGACTTTCTAAAATGTTACAACCTGGAATTTAGGTATATTAAATTCATTGTCTTTGTGTTAAATGTCAAATACCTGTTATGAGACTATAAATATGTCAATTTACTTAGTACAATAGGGCAGAGAAAAGCATCAGCCTCTTCAGTCTCATAGGGTTCTCAGAGGCGCATCTGTTTAGGTTTTATCACTAAGATTTGTTTTATGGACAGCCTTTGGTCATCGAAAAGAAAGCCATAATGACATTTTAGAAACCCTAGCAGAGGAACAAGTTATTTGTTTTTCCAGACAAATAATGAGATTTGAGACACCAATAGTAGCCTACCAACGGGAAATTATTGTTATTATGGTCATCGGTGTCTAAAAGGTGGGCGATAGAAACGTTTTAAGCAAATCTGCATAGTTACAGGTAAGGTATGTAATACACCGCATGTCATGCTTACCTTTGTCTCGTGATAAGGTTGATGTAATGTCTCAGCGCGGTGTAATATTTGGCTAGCTCCTCCGGAGGAGCATCATCTCCAGGATTCTCTGGTTTAGGCGGATACGCATCGACAAAGGTCCCGAGAAACAGGAGCACGCACAAGAGGAGAGTAGCGATGACGGTCCAGGGCTTCAGCATGACGGCCATCTGAAAAATTGAAATCTCATTTTTCTCCTTGCACAAAGTAAGCACATGTATACTTATTACGGTTAAATGAAACGGAGTTTTTTAAGTCGACTCTGAAGAGATGAGAAACGCAAGAGAGAGAGAGAGAGAGAGAGAGAGAGAGAGAGAGCAACAACAGCGTAAATTATTACAGAAGGCAACGGTACGTTTAAAAGCACGTGACGAAAAATAATTGAACTTCTATGTGTCTATCGTTTTATGTTGCTAACGTTATTCTGGACTATTAATCACTTTTCCAGTTAATTAGAAGTATGAACTTGTTGAATTGTTGGAAACATGGAATAGCTGTCCATGGTCCTGAAAGCGATCGGTTACTAAAAATTACATTCAAGTTAACACGCACTCTAAACGTCTTGTTATCCTGCATAATAACAAACACAGGACTGATCTTAAACATAAATGAAAACAATATCCATCCTGGCATTAATAAAAGCCAGAATGGGTGTCCGTCTTAAAGCGTCTTTGCAAACCTTCACAAAATAAAACAAGTTTTTGTTTGCCAGCTTCACAGACAGAGTTAAGACAAAGAGTTGTCTCGAGACGCACTTTTAACAGCTGAAGGTTTTTTTTTTTTTTTTTGCCTCTGACAAGGCGCCTAAAATAACGCTGCGCTCCTGCGTTGCAATGGTCAAAGACGTCGGTTTAGCGTTTACGTAGGAAAACATTAGAAAAAAGAGCGCAGACGGACACAAAAACCATGATAATCACTTGCAAACAAACGACAAAACAAACTTTCAGCACCTTAAGGTATAGTTTGGCTATAGCTGTTTCTCTGGATTGTAAACTTGCAGTTTCTTGCTCCAATGTTCTTTCTTTCTTTCTTTCTTTTTTCTTTTTCTTTCTTTCTTTCTTTGTTTGTTTGTTTTTGTTTTTTTTTTTTTTTTTTTTTTTTTTTTTGTTTTTTTTTTTGCACCGGCGCGGTTCTTTTGGGAGGTCTTTCCGAAATAAGAAGTTGTCCACTCGCGGATCTGTCCTATCCTATCCTACCAGCAACTCAAGTGCCTTATAAATGGTTCTGTGCAGTGCGTAAAAAAGGAGACGGGCGGTGGGAATGACTGGAGTTCTGCCCCCTACACGACGTCCGACGTCACTCATAAACACATTAGTAGCCTAATACAACTCACGCGACATATTTCTTTATGATTCTTGCTCATGCTCTGTTAAGGAAGCACGATAGATCAATTAAATTATGCAAATGTGACATGATTAAAACCAATAAAACCCATTCCCCTTATAATCACTCTTTAATCAAAGCTGATATAGGAAGGCTATCATGTGTATTTTTCCTTGAAAGTTTTTATTAAAGGTACATGTAGTGCTCCCAAAAACGAATATTCTCTCACCATGATGCCATCCCAGATGCCATCCCAGATTATACCTTTCTTTCTTCTGCTGAACACAAACAAAAAGATTTTTAGAAGAATATCTCAGCTCTGTAGGTCCATACAATGCAAGTGAATGGGTACCACTTTAAAGCTCCAAAATGCACTCAAAGGCAGCATAAAAGCAGTTCATATTTGTGGTTAAATCTATATCTTCAGAAGCGATATGATAGGTCTGGGTGAGAAACAGATCAATATTTAAATCATTTTTAACTATAAATACTCCTTCCTGCCAATTAGGTGGCAATATGCTCAAAGAATGGGAATCGCCAAAAACAAAAGAAGAAGAATGTGAAAGTAAAAGTGAAAGTGGAGATTGATAGTAAAAAAAAAAAAAAAAGACTTAAATATTGATTGGTTTCTCAACCACACTTATCATATCACTTCTGAAGACATGGATTTAACCACCGGAGTTGTTGAGATTATTGCTGACTTCTAAAGATCTTCATTTGTGTTCTGCATAAGAAAGAAACTGATACACATCTGTGATGACATGAGTGTGAGTAATTGATAAAAGAATTTTCGTTTTTGGGTGAACTGCTCCTTTAATAATGCCCCATTCTATTTGAACAGATGGAACTCTCAAGTGTGTTTTTGAATGTCTTGCGTCAGCACGCGTAAATTCGGAGGATGGGTTAAACATTTGATGAAAGGAATTAAGTTCGAATGGCCTTCAATATACAGCAGAAACACCAGAGGACGCTCCATGCAAGGTTACCTTTTGATTGCACCGCGCAGTCGAGCAATCATGTCTGCGGCGGCTCGCGCGGCTCGTCTCCGAACTAATTGACCTCTATGAAGTTCACAACTCAGATTACGCATTTGGTTAGAGTGTCGAAATGTTTCGCTCTTTACATACAGTAGATCCATTTGAACATCAATTAATCATGTAATCCATGTATATAGTTAATCGTCCAGTTAAAAAAAGATAGCTACTGTTTTGTAAGTGGTTGAAGCTTGCTTTAATTTAGAAAACTGTTTTCGAAAAAAGTCTTTGTTCTTGCGGAAAACACATTTTTCAATGGACACTTTGTCATATTTGTCGTTGTTTCTTTATAATTAAAGAAAATTTCTCCGTTTCGATATCATTTAAAAAGATACTGTGACACATCTCACCTGCATAATGTTTAATTTAAACTTGTAAGAAGATAGTGGTAAAAAGAGATGACAGAGACTCAATATGGGTCTGTTATATTAAATCTGATTTCTCTTCCGTAGTAGCTGCAAGGTCCCTTAAGGCATAAATAATGAAACTTGCTCCCAACAGACAGATTATGTTGGAGAGCTTGGTGTTCGTTTGTATTAGCTTTTCAATCATTATCTTTCTTTGTAATTTAACATTATACGTGCAAAAAATAAACAAATAACACTGTGATTTATAACTTTAGTTAAAAAGATCAATATTCAAAAAACTTTTAGAGAAGCACACCATCAGAGACTGACCACTGACTTCATATGATTAGGCAAGGCTCCTATTTGCAATCATTGCTGAATGGATGCTGTCTGCCAGGAGGCAAACTAATCAGAGTTGATTTTGCAAACAGATTGCACAATATAATACTGCTTAAGAATGCAAGGTAAGGGTATAGCACTATACTAACAAACGGTTGTTGCATGGCAACAAATGGTGCAGTAATTTTAGTAGCACTCCAAAAAAAAAAAAAAAAAATAAAAAAAATAAAAAAAAAAATAAAAAACAATATATATATATATACTTTTAATACTCATAGAACATGTTTTATTATGCATTATATCATTTAAATATGCTATACTACACATATTTAATAAAAAAGCAAATATACAGCCTGTGCAAAGTCCGATTTCATCTTATTCTGCATGAGTATTGAGTCAATTGTTCAACTGACAATTTTTTTTTTTTCAAATAAGCATCCTAATGTAATAAAAATAGATCATTAACTCCCATAGATCTAATAGATCATCATGTCGCATCATCACCATTGTCCTGTGGTATTAAAAGGTCAACTAATATCTGAATCTGACAACAGGCAGTGATGAGTTCTTTCAGTTATTTCATTTTTTTTTCTGTTGTTGTCTCATGTCTGCTACGTCAGGATACTAGATTTAGACCAATGGCAACTGACGTGGGCTGATCTCTCGTACACAACCCCTAGTAAAAAGCCCCCCACCCCTATGCAACCTAATCGTCCTATCACAGTACAGGAGACGTCAGTGGGGGCTTGCTCATTCTAACTGCTTCTGCTCAGCTAGAGGTGATGAGGTGATCGTAGTTTGAAAGCTCGTTCAGCCCCCTCAAGGTGTGATCGAGTCACTCAAACTGATGCACCAACTCTTTGAAACACCCCCCACCCCCCCAAAAAAAAGCATCTCACACATACTGACTCAAGAGAAGTCACCCACACAAAAGCCTGAGTCTGCACTGGACAGGAAAGGCTGTGTATCATGAGGCCTTTTTACAGCTTACAGGGAAATTATATTTTAGAAACATACAAATATTTGTTTTTATATATCCCTCTTTGTAATTCGGAAATCAAGAATGCAGCTTTTTTGATGGATTTGTTATTGAGAGGCACTCATGAACAGGGTTGGGAGGGTTACTTTTGAAATGTATTCCACTACAGATTACAGAATACATGCTGTAAAATGTAATTTGTAACGTATTCCGTTAGATTACTCAAGGTCAGTAACGTATTCTAAATACTTTGTATTACTTCTTCAGCACTGGTAGATTTTTTCACTTGTTTTGACTATAAAAACTCTGCCAGAACAGTAAGACAAAATACACGTTAAAAATACATTCTCTGAAAAACATAAATATCTTATGCAGTGTTGTTTCTAAAACAAGATCAATCAAATTGATCTTGTTTTAAGGATTTTTAGATATTTTTACAGGAAAACAATACAAACATTATTATCAAGAATATGATTTTTGCCCTAATATAAAAGGTCTTACTAGAAAAAAAAATTATGATCTAAAGTGAATTTTCTTGATAAAAAAATATGATCGTGCCTGGTAACATGTGCATGTAAAATGGCTAGAAATAGCATTTTAGCTTAGCATAAAGCTGACAATTTTCACAAGGTTTATTTCTATTTCTTCTTCTCCAAACTTACTTCAAACTTACTTCTCTGTCTGCTTGTATGAATGTAACACATGATAAGAAAGTGTTTCACCGCTGTTCAAATGCACTTTGGATCGCATCATTTATATGTATAAATGTTTTCCATCTGAAAGGACTAAATATTAAATGAAACAAATGTCAATAAAATGCAAAGTAATCTCTTCAGTAATCAAAATACTTTTTGAATGTAACTGTATTCTAATTACCAATGATTTCAGTTGTAACTGTAGTGGAATACAGTTACTTATATTTTGTATTTTAAATACGTATTCCCTTTACATGTATTCCGTTACTCCCCAACCCTGCTCATGAATGCTTTTAGTTGAAACTGTGGTGTAGTAGAGAGGGCTGTGGTGCTCATGTATGGCTTATGCGTTTGCGTCCAGTTTCCTTTCTTTCCCCATCATTTCCTGTGCTCTTTAAAATATATATATATATTTTATTTCCCCTCTGTAATATGTGATAAAATCCCTAAATAAATTTAAAAAGTATGCTTTTATGTGATTTACACTTTACTAAAAAGGGAACAGCTAATTAATAACAGTACAGCTATCACATGTATAATCAACAAAGGAGGCCAGATGTCCCCAAATTACCTTTAATGAAAAACATAACAAGTTTCTTAACAGTCTAACATTTTAAAATGTCATACAGCATTGTAATTATGCAAGTGACAATAACACAGTTCCAAGTGACATTCAATTGCAAACCTATTTCTTGCCTTGTGATGAGAAAAATGTCATCCTTTAAAATTTTAAAGATAATGTTAAACCAGTATCAAACAATATGACCAAAATATCTGGGTACAAAATGTGAAAGGTTTCTCATGTTTCTCTTAAACTACACATTGAATATGTGTATATTCCATCTGGATCTGAAGTAGTTATACATACAGTATTTTGAGCCTGGATAACGTTGCTGAATAAAGGCTATATTATCGAAAGTTAAATTAAAAAAAGGTTATGAACCAAAGATTAGTTCATCAACAGTGATGAAGGGTTTTACTGGTCAATACTACTTATTATCTTCTTTATAAAATCTGTGGTTTTCTGTGAGTGTGGTTTTGTTGATTGAAACTGGGATGATTTTTTTGAAAGCAGTTATATTTTAAAGTAATGTGAAAGACAGTTTAATTAAATATCCCAAGCTGCTTTTCTGCAATAAATGATGCTATTGGAAACCAATGCCTATAGCACAAACAATGTAATGAGAATAACAGCAAAACTGTGTAAACTTTTGCATCAATAAACTGCAACAAAACCTTCCTCATAGAAAGACTTTATTGGGCTTATTATTTTCCCATGCAGTAGAGATGTTTTGTATCTCCTGAGTGTCATAAGTGCTTTGAAAAGATTTCTGAATAATGTTCTGATTGAACTAATGCTGTGGGCAAGATGCTATCGTTGTTGACTGTTACAGAATAATTTGGAAAATAGTAAATATTTGGAAAAATCAGTTTAGAAGAAAGACATAAGAAACATGTACAATATCTACCAAAAAAAAAAAAAAAAAAACTCAAATTCCTTTGACATGTCAATTAAAGCTATCAGGCTGAGAGGCAGACTTGGATAAACCCATAGCTCATCCTTGTAAAAGGAAAATCACTTTCTCTGTGATTTATGAAGAGAACAGAAAATGAAGCCAAATGAGAAATGTATTTTCCATTGTATGACATTGCAGTTAATTTACCGTTTACCAGAAGAACATATGATAATAGCATTAAAGAACGTAATATAGCAGCATTAAAAATGCATCTCATTGTGTATTTGCATGTTATTGTGTTGTAGAGGCAACTTGTGATCTGGCAATACCACCCAAACTCAGTTATAATTTAACTGCTAGTTATGATATACTGTATATTGTTAAATAAATTGTTTTTTCATTGCACTTCTTTATCAAATACAACAAAACAAACAAGTATGAATTATTATATCATGGTATTATGGTACTGGTTTTAGCATTAAGCAGTGGATAATACAATTTCCTGTGTCTTAAAAGGATATTTTACTCAATAATGAAAATTCTGTTATTTCTGTATTTCTTTTTTCTCGTTTTTGAGCGAATGATCCATTTCACATATGCATTACAACCTTAAAAAGTCTGATTTCCCTTCTGCCACTGTTGCTTTCTGAAACAAAGACTCATCACTTTACTGTATGTTCCAAAAGCAAATTAGTGTTCTGACTTCAAGGCACACTCAGTAATTTTTTCCCTCATTAAAAAGGTTTTACTCATAAAAAATGAATTGCAATTTTGAAACATAACAAAATAACGTATTTACATAAGAGTAAGTCTCCAGTCATATCAATAACCTTATAAAAGCTGTTTTATTCTACATGGAGTGGGTCCCCTCATGGGGGTAACCATGTTAGGATCACATGACCAGCTGATTAATACAAAAGTTCCTTTCAAGGCAAGTCAGTCCACTCAGTGGCCATCTTTGGAACACTCCTGGGCAGCTATTTTCTATGGATACAAGCGGCATAAAAGTACAGCTCCTGTCTATTTGAATGGGGAAAGATCGAAATCTCCAAAACAGTTGGTCAAGATTATGATCAAAGAACATATTTCAAATCAGAAGTTAAATCGGACAACAATGGTATCATAAATTGTGCATCTTTAGCTCGGATCACGGTAAAAAATACTATTTTCCAGGCTACTTCAGCAAATGCACATGTGCATTCTTGAGTTGACTGACAGTGATGTCTGTATATGAAAGGTGATTGCCGTTTTTACCTGTAAGGCGGAACTTCATTTTCTACATCCACCATATTGGGCGTTGCAATTTCTCCTGTTCATTTTGATACAAGTGGCCCTTCTTTGGCAAAACAGTCTCTGATACTACTTGCTTTATCTCCGTAAACACATTGGACACTTTATCTCTTTGATTAAACATATCATGGCTGACTGTGATTAGTGAATTTCTGCAATGGCATCAGTTTCTGAAAACTATTGCTTTTGAATAATTCTACATCCATGCCCCTAGGTGTCAGTGTCCAAGTCCAATGCAATATAAAAAAATAAAAATAACTGAGTGCACTTTTAATACCACATATAAAACACTGAAGTTCATGTACAAATATCATTGTATGGTAAACTGGCAAAAGGGTTGCAGAATGGGCTACAATGACCCAGTGTGTGCCTGTTGGAATCACTGTCTGCCTTGTGTCACATAATCAACTAGCTTTTTATTAGTGAAAAAAAAAACAAAAACATGGGCTGACTTGACAAACTGTCCATCTACACAAATCCCAAATGTCTTTTTGATTTATTGAGGAATTTTCTGGAGCATTCAATCATCTACTGCAGGAAGGGCCCTGTTGTAGATGTTATGACGGGTAAAATATGGTCTTTTCTCAACAGGATATTAGCACAGTAATTCTGCTTAGAGAATGAAATCTTTTACTCATTTTATATGGGCCACAAGTATTGTGAGGAATTTAAACATCTATTTTACACAACAATGCTTTTGTCTGAAGAACATGAAATATGCCAGAAAGGCAATAAATAGGCTACTACTCCATGTACAACCATCTTATTTTAAGTATTTATCTTAAAATCTAATTATATAGAATCTTTTTAAATTAAGCAGCTGAACATACATCGTGAAAAGGGTATCTGTATATGTATGTTCCAAAACATTTTTTTTTTTTTAGATTATTCATATGCAGTGATTCCAAGGAGCCCCTTTGCAGGGAAAAAAAAGTAGAAGAACTTGGAATAAGATAATTTTTTGTGCCAGATACAGCCGTCACACTTGCGGTTGAGGGAGTAGGAGAACATGTGTAGGGGGTTAGCATGCTCTGCGTCATAACACACCCTGCAGACGCACACTGTCAGTCACACAGCCTTCTGTCTTGGCAACTGTGGCTTTTCTGCAAATATTTCAGGTGAACAAAAATGGCAGAAACATCTGGTTTGAAGAAAAGAATAATCAATTCCAATCTGATCTGTTGAAGGGGTGCTACAAAAACGGGTTGAGACAAGAATGCAAATACTGAGGCCATTGTCTTGAAACAGCCCATGAACTGATACTTAACTAAATAAGTGTTTGTTTCTACTGCATTATTTTAGTAATGACTTTAGTCATATTAGACATGATAGCATCCCGTTTGAATTTGGGAATTTCCTCATTCTCATTCTATTCTGCAAATCCTCTGATAAAAGAAGAAGGATAAGCTCACCAAAAATAAAGATTCTGTCATTATATCTTCATTCTCGTGCTATTCCAAATCCAAATGACACGTATGATCTTTCTTTCATGAAGCAAAATGACAGCCTCAGTCACCATTCACTTTCAGTGCACCTTTTCATCCATACAATGAATGTGAATGGTGACTGAGTCTAACGTTCTGCCAAACATCTTTTTTGTGTTCCACAGAAGAAAGGCATGTGGGTTTGGAACAACATGAGGGTTAGTAAATTATGATATAATTTTTGGGTGAACTAACCCTTTAAGAGGTTGACACATGACAGGAAGTGCAGGGAACAGTGCTGACCAAACATGTGGTAATGACGTGGTGTGTGGTGTTGTTGGACGTGTGAAACCAGCTTTGCACTTTTCTTCATTCTTTAAACTGTCATAAGTGTGTTTCTATGAGAACAGTTATCTGGCAGCAGACCACCAGTGATATTTTAGTAATGGCAGAATGAGTGAACAGTCATTCTTAGTGCCGATGGCAGAGAATGTTATGAAGAGGGAGTGAGATCTCAATAACACTGACCCGATGTTAACACAGATTCCTCATCATCACTCAGCTACAGCCCGAGTGGCTCAAACAACATGATAATATGAAACTCACACTGTAGAGATAAAGAGGCATTGTCCATATCATATATTTAAATTATAGTGCAATTTCCCAAGGGATTGCTTATTGTTCTAGGCTGAAAATTGCATTGAAAACACAGAAAAGTAGGAGGTATTGTTGTATTTGGTATTATTGTTCTTGCAGATGCATATAAAACATTAGCAACATTGACCAAATGGCAGTATAAATTATTTTAATTGATGTTTGGTTAGGGTGAATTACATTTAATTTTATGTGAATGAAAACGAGGTTGTGAGTTTTACTGTTGTGTACCTTGGTGTTTATTGTTCAGTTAATGAAATATTAAAAATGATCTTCAATTTTCCAATACACATAAAATAATGGAAAACATGGGTTGTGAAAATTAGGGGAGACCTAAGATGATCTAAGAATATAAGAAATTAATTTAAAACAACACAATCTATTGTATTTGTATCCTCACAGCCATTATTTTATTTCAGTAAAATTAAGTATGATATCTACCATGACTAAGGTCTATATTTTAAAATAGAGGAGACCCTTGCTTATTTACTTCAGACATCTTTCTTCATTATCTACATCTTATGGAGTTTTGTGTTCCTTGCCACAGTCGCCCTCGGCTTGCTCACTGGGGTTCTAAGGACTCATTTTTAAGGCATGATTTTTTATATCTTTATTCATTTTAATCGCACAATGAGGACTTTAATAGCATGATATTTTTTTTCAGCATATTTTTTTTTTTTTTGTAAAGCTGCTTTGAAACGATGTGTGTTGTGAAAAGTGCTATACAAATAAATATGACTTGACAATGGTACAAAATTAAAAGGGAAATCAGTTGGAAATTCTTGGATGTAGTAACAGCCAGCTCTCTCTCAGAACTGTTGTTCTAGGTAGACTGGTTTTTTGAATCCTAACTCTACTGTAATCACTGGAAATCTGCAGAGATGATCAACTATTTCAAAGCCCTGGCTCACATAAAATCCCATGGCTTACATATTTATTGGTGTATTGGGTCTATAAAGCAAATGCACCTCATTGAACTAAGGGATTTGAGGACACTGATAGCTTCTGAACTCTTTGTTGAGGTAACTCCTGTTTTCACTGCAGCCCTCTGGTGCAGCAATTGTAGCATTATATCTCAATTAGACGGCTTGATCAAAACTGACAGCTAGGACCAAAGCCCTAAAGGCCTCATGCAACCTTCGCACCTGTGGCCTGTTCAATACGACACTCATGAGTCCATAACTCTCCCCCAGCCTCAAAGAACCATCCCTGCAAAGGGTGCACTGAACCACGATCTCAAGGTCAGCACTTCACTCACTGGCAACAACGAGACTATTGAGATTTTCTGTGTGTCAGTGCTTTCCAGATTGGCTTTAAATAGCCTCAGGATAAAAATTCAGCAGAAAAAAGAAAAAAAAAAAAGAAAAAGAAAAGCACAAATAAACAAATCAATGCTGTGACACACTGAACATTTATATAGTATACTGTATACTGTATATAGACTGAAAAAAATTCTGACCTAAAAAATGTGTTCATGTGGTAAAATCTAAATTAAGTCAAAAACATTAAAACATTTAACATTACTGAATCAACCTTAATACATAAGGTTATATCAACAAAACTAATTTATATGGATTAGGTAAGGTAGAAATAGCTCCTTATGGTAAAAATTGCAGGTTTTAAAGTGTACATATACATAGTAATAATTCCACTGGAACGTTTTCTTGTATTGTTGAATTACTGAGAAATTGTATTATTTACAATGTACGTTTTCCGCCAATAGTTCTTTTGTACCGATCCACACTCATTGGGACGGTTACTGTTTGTTTTTCCAATGTGGTGCTGCAAAATGAGAATAACAATGGACTGACTGGGCAAGTGAGCAACCGTGAGTTCACCAAAGCCATTCCACCAGCAAGGTTCTCTGTCCCAAGAATGGTTTGCAAACTGTGCTGAGAATTCCAGACTGGGAAGCTAATTTCCGAAACGTAGGATGGCAGGGGAAGAATCAGTTATATTCATGAAGAAAGCCATATTTGATTGGAAGAATCAGAAATATTCAGCAGGAAACCCAAACCAACCATGTAGTGCTTTCTCCCGGGAATTGTTTGTAATCGTAATACTGAACCTTACTCAAGAGGAAATGCTACTGGAACTCCCTACTACAAAGACCAGTTTAACCAGCATGCAATTACCATGCTGGTCTAGGCTGGTTTAAGCTTGTAGTGCTGGTTTGGTAATAGTCTAGCTGATGGACTAGTTTTGATGAAGCTGATTGACCTGCATGGTCTTTCTGATAAAGCTGGTTTAAGCTAACTTAAAAGCCTGGTAGGGTCACCACATGCCAGCATCCCTTGTTGGGGGACCAGCACCCAAAAAACAAACTTAAGATATTGACCAGCAATCCTGGTCTTTTCAGCAGGGCACAGTTACTAACCTTGCTCAGTACCGTTAGACCTGATGATCTAGTACCCGTTAGACCTGTTAGAAAAGTGCTTTATGTTACAAGTAATTAAGTACAATGGACAAAAATAATTCAAATAAAAAATTCACAGTCATTTATTATCACAAAATGTAAAAAATACTTTCACTATTTGTGCACTTCATCATTTAAATGCACTCTGTAGTAACTCTGTTTAGTAAGAACTCTGTCCTTACACTATGAGCAGGGCAGCAAATCAAAATGAGGGCATGTGATGCAAAGAGGAAGAACACATATGCTACTTTTAAGTGCAAACTAGGGACGCCTAAGAAGATCCCTGTGGATTATCTGGTAACCACAATGACAGTAAACAACAGCTTCAAATCTAAATCAGTGAAGCAGCCCTAATGTGTTAGTTTGTTGTTACTAAAAATACATTAAGGTTAAGGTCACTCTCTACACTGAAAAAAGTCAACCAAAATAATGTGCTTAATATGGTAATGTCAACATTAACTGGTTTTATTCAAGTCAAAAATATGATTTAACATCATTAAATCAACCTGAATACATTAGGTTTGACAAACAAAACTATTTTTAAGAGTTAGATTGGTTAGAAATAGCTCCTTAAAAAACAATTGCAGGTTACCACTTTTTACAACAGCAAATCATGACCGAGAAAATTCTGTATCTTGTGTCATTGTTCTAGAGTGAAGTTGATATATGCAAGGGAAAAAGGTTAACTGCACAAAAAATTGGCAGTGATGGGATATAATTTATTCTGCATATGGGAATAAAACAAATTTCTATTGCACCTTCATTTTCCAACCTGCCACCTCTGATAAGGAGAAGAAGATAAGCATATGGGAATGTTTGCTAGGCCATGTGTTCTGAAGATGCAAATGTGATTACAAAATATAAATTAAGATTAACTATGAATACAAAGCTCTGTGAGAGCACAAGGAAAACACAGGATTCTTATTTTCATGCCTAATTAACAAACATCTGTTAAGCACATGTATTCATGTACAAGGGTACATCAAGAAATGGAAGAATGAGAAACATTTTCTTCACTTTGTTTTGTTCTTTAGATTGGAGAATGACTGGAAGGAAGGTCTTTGTGCAACAGAAAGGTCTTTGTGCCACATCATTTGGTAAAAGGCATATGAAAAATACACAGGCACCGTATTGTATAATGTGTATTGCATGTGATTGTGATTGTGATTGACAAAAGCACAACATTGATACAGTATTTGAAATCAACAAGTCTGTGTGTAGCGTTTGCACCAAAACCAAGTTCTTGTCCACAATAAATTGGCAAAGTACAAGACAAGACTCAAACCAAACCTAGATTTGATGGATGATAAGCTTCCAGGCCTAACACACAGCTGTTGTGTCTGTTGATGGGTACAAGCATATGGCTTGTGTCTTCTGCCAAAATTTGAAAGCTTACTCCTACAGTATCCAAAAAAAAAAAAAAAAAAAAAATAAAAAAAATACCATGAATCAGTTTCATTTATATATGACTGCATGTGCTCAGTTTTTCTTTCTTTCTTTCCTTTTTTTACTCATGATAAATTATAAATAACGAGCAAAATGAGAACCTGAGGACCCTTTGTGTCTTTGAGATGTCTTCCTTGTGTGACTGAGTTTAAAGAGTTAATTTAAATAGGACCAGTATCCAAATCTTCATTTGACCATAAAGGGGTGATGTCATGAGGAATCAAATGTTCCTTGATATTTTGAATTATAAGAGGTCTTTCTACTATAAAAACATACTGTACATTTCAGAACTCAAAACTTAATCCCCAATGCAATAAAAGCATTTATTGAAACCAAGCTGCCAAAATGCCTCCTTCTCTACATCCGTATATTAGTGATGTCACAAAGGGTACTCATTAATTCATGACTGCCTCTATAGCATAGTCACACCCTTAGCCCCGCCCACTGGGGGCTCAGATCGTAAAGAGAGAGTGAGAGAGCAGGACATAGCCCTACTGATCTGCCTCTTGTTGTTTGAGCATAAACTGCTCAACAAACTGTTATTTCACCCATCTGTGCTAATTTTAATTGTTGATGTATGTAAACACACACTAAATAGATGTCTTTGACTGTTTTGATGCGTTTCCGGCGATGTGCACCTCAGTGCAAGATGATACTGGAAACTGGATGTGTGCGTCTTCAGAGTGCTTTGGACTATGTGCGTAATGTGGATTCGTCATCGGTGTATTTCAGCGTGGATTGCATATTTTGTTGACTGATATCAGCGTGGATTGCTTGTGAACCAGTAATAAAACAATTCAAGCTTTGCCAAGGAATTGTCATTGAAGGATGGGTCAGTTAAAAACACTACTGGACCTGATCAAAAGCATAAGTAAACAGTTCCATTCATGAATATTTCAAATGTCATGACCGCTTTTCTACTGTTTCAACTGTGTGTATATTACCTCACGCACCAGTTTTTTATTCTTTTTTCTTATCTTTTTTCCGCATGTCTACAACGCGCACCTGTTTTCTTTTCTTTTTTCTTTTCTTTTTTCCTATTGTCTACATCTCGCATTTCGACTGCATGCATTCATTTTCTCCTCTGTGTTTTACATGAATTATTGCATCAATCTCAAACCTCTGCTGATAAGGAACCACCACAACAACAGAAAACAATTGCGTGAGGGATTCACATCTCAAACCCTCGCTGCTCAAGAGCAACCATAACAACAACAACAACAACAACAACAAACAACTGTGGTAATTCATGGCATCTGCTCATGTTATTGCTTCCTGCATTCCTCCCACATGTTTACTATAGCTTCTCCCATCAACAGTGAGGGATTTACATGTGATAAATGTAAGGAATTAGTCAGGCTGACGGAGAATGTTAATGAGCTAGAGACACACATCCGAACGCTAGTGGAGGTCAGCGAGAAAGAGAAGCCGGCAGATACTGTTTCGGATGCGGGTAGAACAGCAAGCAACACACACACTTTGGTTCCGGCTGTAGAGCCCCCACAGCAGGGCGTTTGTGTGACGTCTCGGCGGCATACTCGCTCAGCAAAGCGACACCACTCTCCCGTTCCTGTTAGGGTTTCCAATCGATTCTCCCCACTCAGTGATGAACCCACTGAGAATCATGTTGAAAGCACCCTTGTTATTGGATATTCTATTTGTAAGGAACGTAAAAATAGAGACTCCAGCCACAATTGTTAAATGCATTTCGGTGGCTTGGGCATCTGACATCAGATCAAATTTACAAGTGCTGTCTAATGCTAAATGTAGATTTTCTAAAAATGTTATTCATGTCGACACTAACGATGTCCGGATGTCGGAGATCACTAGAGATAATTTTAAAGAGGTGTATGAACATGCAAAAACAATGTCAGACGCTGTAATAAGCTCTGGTCCCCTCCCTGCTTGTCATGGTGACAAGGTTTTTAGTAGATTAGTGTCACTGAATGGCTGGATGTCTGAGTGGTGTCTGGAGAATAGCATAGGATTTGTAGACAAAGAGTTTTTGGAGTAGACCTGACCTGCTAAAGAGAGATGGACTTCATCCCCCCAGGGAAGGTGCCACTCTCCTCTCTAGTAATTTGGCTCATAGTCTTAATACTGATACTATCTGACTAACTGGGGCCCAGGTCAGGAAGCAGACAAACTGGCTAATCTGAACGTCTGCTAGCTGCCTTGAGATGTCACACAGGTAACATAAACTACAACACATAGAGACTGTATCACCTAAATATGACATAGAGACTGTGTCTGTTCCCCGAACTACCAAATACAAACCCCTCACTAAATCATTTAGAAAAAATTTGATTAAGGTAAAACTTAAAAAAAAAAAAAAAATAAATAAATAAAAAGAACATTTGAAGATAAACAGCATATAAAGGTAGGGCTACTAAACATTAGACCTCTTTCAACCAAAGCACTAACTGTAAATGAAAATATTACAGATCATAACTTGGATGCACTCTGTTTGACTGAAGCTTGGCTTAAACTGGATGAATATATTTGTTTAAATGAATCTACTCCCTCAGGATATTGATAAAAACATGAGCCTCGTCTGAAGGGTTGAGGAGGAGGTGTTGCTGCAATTTACAGTGAAGTTTTTGGTGTTACTCAGAGGACAGGTTATAAGTTTAAGTCTTTTGAACTAATAATGCTTAATATGACACCGTCAGATACAAATAAATATCTTTTGCCCTTATTACAGTATATAGATCACCCGGGACGTATTCTGATTCTCTTGGTGAATTTGAACATTTTCTATCAGATCTAGTAGTTACTGTGGATAGAACTTTAATTGTTGGTGAATACAAACATTCACATAGATAATGAAAATGACACATTGAGATTAGCATTTATCGATATTCTCAACTCTCTTGGAGTCATATGCCAACTAATTGCCATAATCATATGCTAGATTTAATTCTGTCATATGGACTTGATGTTGATACTATAGAAAATCTGCCACAGAGCGATGACATCTCAGATCATTACCTCGTCTCTTGTATGCTGCGATCAGCTAATGTTAATCAATCTACACAATGCTATCATTCAGGTAGAACTATTCTTTAGACCACTAAAGTTAGCTTCACTAATCATCTTCCAGATTGATCTCATATACTCAGAAAGCCAAAAAGTCTAGAAGAACTTGATGTAATAACAGAAAATATAAATACAGTCTTCTCTAGCACTCCTGATAGTATTGCCCCCTTCGTTTAAAAAAAAAAAAAATTAAAGAAAAAAAGCCCCACACCATGCTACAAAGATCACACTCATACTCTCAAGAGAGCAGCTCGGAAAATGGAGAGCAAGAGGAAGAATACAAAATTAGAGTTATTTCGCGGTGCATGGAAGGATAGTGTCTGTAGCTATAGACAGGCACTAAAAGCTGCCAGGTCAGCATATTTTAGCAAACTCATAGAAAATAACCACAACAATCCTAGGTGTTTATTCAGTACTGTGGATAAATTGGTTAGAAATAAAGCCTCAACTGAACAGATATTCTGTAACAGTACAATACTAATGACTTCATGAATTTCTTTACTGATGAAATTGGAATCATCAGAAATAAAATTGGAATCATGCAATCCTCTTTCACAGTACCTCAGAAAATAGTGTCTCATAATTTTCCTCACGAGCACCTTCAGTCCTTCACTGTCATAGGTCATGAAGAGCTAACAAAAATTATCGAAACATTAAAAGCCATAAAAGTATGTTAGATCCTATACCAACTAAGCTCTTAAAAGAGGTATTCCCTGTAATCTCAGAACCTCTTCTTAATGTTATTAACTCCTTGCTATCCTTAGGACATGTCCCAAGAAACTTTAAAATGGCAGTTATCAAACCACTTATTAAAAAGCCACAGCTTGATCCTGGAGAATTGGCTAGTTATAGACAGATTTCAAATCTCCTGTTTATGTCGAAAATACTAGAAAATGTAGTGTCCTTCAAACTATGTTCATTTCTACAGAGAAATAGTATATACGAACAATTTTTAGTCAGGATTTAGGCCTCATCACAGTACAGAGACTGCACTTATCAAAGTTACAAATGACTTGCTCTTATCATCTGATCGTGACTACATTTGTCTTCTAGTGCTTTTAGATATTAGTGCTGCCTTCGACATCATAGATCACAACGTTCTCTTGAATAGGCTTGAGAATTATGTTGGCATTTGTGGAATTGCATCAGCATGGTTTAGGTCCTATTTTGCTGACTGCTACCACTTTATCTGTGTAAATGATGAATTGTCAAATCAAACAAAAGTAAAGTATGGAGTGCCACAGGGATCAGTTTTAGGGCCTCTGCTTTTCTCCTTATATATGCTTCCCCTGGGAGATATTATCAGGAATCGTGAAATAAGTTTCCACTATTATGCCGATGACTCCCAACTTTCACAGTTCTCCAAATTATCAGTGTATCAATGAAATGCCAACTGGATGGCCAGAAATGTCCTTCTACTCGATTCCAACAAAACAAAGGTACTAATTATTGGACCAAAAACCTCTAAAAATAAACTGCGAAAATATAATTGGATTCTCGATGGATGTACTGTTACATCGTCTTTTACAGCAAAGAACTTAGGTGTTATATTTGATACCAGTCTGTCCTTTGAAAATAAAATGTTCAATGTTTGTAGAATAGCATTCTTCCACCTCAAAAATATTGCTAAGTTACGACACATGCTCGCTGTTGCTGATGCCGAAAAACTAATTCATGCGTTCATGACCTCAAGACTAGATTATTGTAATGCATTACTGGGAGGATGTCCTACAAGTTCAAAGGAGGTAGATCCTTTTCCTATTTGGCTCATAAACTATGGAATAGTCTCCTTAACACTGTTCGGGATGCAGACACACTCACTCAGTTTAAGTCTAGACTAAAGACTCATCTGTTAAGCCAGGCATACACCTAATTTATCCATCAACTCAAAATTAGGCTGCTTTAGTTAGGTCTGCCAGAACCAGAAACATTTATCATGATTTATAACTCTGCAAAAAATGTAATAGCATCTACGCTAATATTATTCTATTTGTTTCCCTGTCTCAACCTTGGGATTCATATCCCAAAGTTACCAGAGCCGGCCAGATCCAGCTCCGTTCCTGCTTGGTGTTGGACTCCACTGCTGGGTGTCTCTGTGTGATGACGACTAAATGCAGCCGGTGCCAGCCAGACATCACTTCAGTCTATTATGATGGACTTCAGAGGATGAACTGATGCCAATTCCAACCATAAGACATGGGATACTTCATATGCCACTGCCTGAACCTTGGCCTTAGGATAGACCTCACCGAAATGACCTGCTGGTTGAACTGAGATGCATCTCATTGATCTCTTCCTGCATCACCTTATTGGTCTAGTGATGCACTACACTCTTAAAATGGAATTCATAGACTTCATCAGCCAACTAACAAAGAACAATGCATCTATGTGAATTTCTGCAGTTAATCCAGGACGAACTTCAAAGATATTAGTCATTAATCTTACATTTCATACAAAATCTTTTTTTAAACACTGGCTTAAACACTTAACACTTACTTAGTTTACTCATTTTAAACCATGACTTGCACTGCACATGAATAACTAATGTTGGCATTATATTCATGCTGTTTAGCCAGAGAGGAACTGGCCCCCCACAATGAGCCTGGTTTCTCCCAAGGTTATTTTTCTCCATTAACCAACATCTTATGGAGTTTTGTGTTCCTTGCCACAGTTGCCTTCAGCTTGCTCACTGGGGCTCTAAATACAATTACTATTTAATTAATGATTTTTATACACAATTTACAATCATATTTAATCAAACTACACATTGATGACTCTAAGGCTTTATAAATATTACAGTTTCATTTTCTGTTAATGCATTATTTTCTGTAAAGCTGCTTTGAAACGATGTGTGTTGTGAAAAATGCTAATCAGATAAAATTGACACAACGTAACGGCTTGAGGCTTTTTACACTGGGCTCGTCGACACTTTCTAAACTTTCTATTTGTGTTGTTGGCAGTAGTAGCACCAGTGCAAAATGGAACGGAATATCTGTTTACTGTTGACATGACGCACTGCAACTGACGCTTCTATGGTAAATAGCATCATTGAATATAATGGGTTCTATTGCTTTTGACATGACGTTCCTCTCGTGTCTGGTGTAGACAGGGTGTGAGTGTTAACAGTTGTGCTTGAGATGAACAGTTTAATATATTTGGATACAATGTGTTGGATCTGTGTTATGTGTAAACCCTGAAATATAGTTTTATAATATTGTTCATTTTCTGCCAATTGAGTTTCAAATATGGCTGTAATTGATGGGCTGCAAGATGTTAGGCAATCAGAGCAGTGAACATTTTCACTGAGGTTTAAAGCAGGATCTGAGGCCAAAACCGGGCGTTCAGACAGAGGGCCAGAAATAGGGTGGAACATGACCATATATTACTAATTAATGACTGTTTTGGTGGGAAAAAAACTTCATTAACATTATCAGTGGACCTCAGGGAAGATAATAAAACTATTAAAAAAAAGAACATTTCATGACCCCTTTAAAGGGTTAATTTTGTAATCTGCTCACCCTCATGTCATTCCATACCTGCACAGATTTGACTTTTCTGTCTTCCTTTTAACACAAAAATAAATGTTCGGCAGCTTCAGTCACCATTCACTTTGATTGAATTAAAAAAAATTACATGAAAGTGAAAGGTGAATGAAGCTGCCAGTCCCTAAAATTTAGCCAAACATCTCTGTTGTATGTTCCACGAATGAAAGAAAGTCATACAGGTTTCTTTTTTTTTTTATTTTATTTATTTATTTATTTTTTTTTTATTGAGACAGTAACCATATTGTCCATAACATTGACATTCCAAGTAAAAGAAAAGTAAAAATTTGTTATTTTTAGTCTTTTTTCATTCTTTATTGTTGGTAAAGGGCACTTTTCTTAATTGGCATGTAAAATGTAAAGACACCCACTCAACATACATTGTTTCCTGAGCATTTCATTGCTGCACATGTTTTCATTGGATATTTTGTAGTGCTAATTATCTAAAATACAAAGCACTGACAATTTGAATGTGAGTTTATACATACTGAAATAAACTCAGCAAAAAAAGAAACGTCCCCTTTTCAGGATACTGTATTTTAAAGATAATTTTGTAAAAATCCAAATAACTTTACAGATTTTTATTGTAAAGGGTTTAAACAATGTTTTCCATGCTTGTTCAATGAACCATAAACAATTAATAAACATGCACCTGTGGAACAGTCGTTAAGACACTAACAGCTTACAGATGGTAGGCAATTAAGGTCATAGTTATAAAAACTTAGGACACTAAAGAGACCTTTCTACTGACTCTGAAAAACACCAAAAGAAAGATGCCCAGGGTCCCTGCTCATCTGTGTGAACGTGCCTTAGGCATGCTGCATGGAGGCATGAGGACTGCAGATGTGGCCAGAGCAATAAATTGCAATGTCCGTACTGTGAGACGCCTAAGATAGCACTACAGGGAGACAGGAAGGACAGCTGATCATCCTCGCAGTGGCAGACCACGTGTAACAACACCTGCACAGGATCGGTACATCCGAATATCACACCTGTGGGACAGGTACAGGATGGCAACAACAACTGCCCGAGTTACGCCAGGAACGCACAATCCCTCCATCAGTGCTCAGACTGTCCGCAATAGGCTGAGAGAGGCTGGACTGAGGGCTTGAAGGCCTGTTGTAAGGTAGGTCCTTCCCAGACATCACCGGCAACAACGTCGCCTATGGGCACAAACCCACCTTCGCTGGACCAGACAGAACTGACAAAAAGTGCTCTTCACTGACGAGTCGCGGTTTTGTCTCACCGGGGGTGATGGTCAGACTCGCGTTTATCGTCGAAGGAATGAGCCTTATACCAAGGCCTGTACTCTAGAACGGGATCGGTTTGGAGGTAGAGGGTCCATCATGGTCTGGGACGGTGTGTCACAGCATCATCGGAATGAGCTTGTTGTCAACGCAGGCAATCTCAACGCTGTGCGTTACAGGGAAGACATCCTCCTCCCTCATATGGTACCCTTCCTGTAGGCTCATCCTGACATGACCCTCCAGCATGACAATGCCACCAGCCATACTGCTCGTTCTGTACGTGATTTCCTGCAAGACAGAAATGTCAGTGTTCTGCCATGGCCAGCGAAGTGCCCGGATCTCAATCCCATTGAGCACGTCTGGGACCTGTTGGATCAGAGGGTGAGGGCTAGGGCCATTCCCCCCAGAAATGTCCAGGAACTTGCAAGTGCCTTGGTGGAAGAGTGGGGTAACATCTCACAACAAGACATGGCAAATCTGGTGCAGTCCATGAGCAGTACTTAATGCAGCGGGTGGCCACACCAGATACTTACTGTTACTTTTGATTTTGACCCCCCCTTTGTTCAGGACACATTATTCTATTTCTTTTAGTCACATGTCTGTGAAACTTGTTCAGTTTATGTCTTAGTTGTTGAATCTTTTAATGTTCATACAAATATTTACACATTACATTAAAGGTATAGTTCACCCAAAAATTAATTAATTCTCGGCATGATAAATTACATGGACATGAAATTCCAGGGTTGAATATGAATCCCACTCCGGCCCTGATAGTAAACATGTTTAATTTTGTGGTTACTAAGATTACAAAATTCCATTTTGATACTAAGGTTATTGTAATAAAACCATGGTAATGTTTTTAAGGGAAGATTAGGGTAAGGTTTAGGGGTAGAGGTTTGGTGTAAGGTGTCTGTACAATAAACATGCTGCAGTGATGCCTCTATACTGGTGTGACAGATCACTAGTTCTCTACTGAAGGAGGAAGTGAGAGCCGGGTAAAATGTCCAAATTAAAATCTTTATTTCACACACTTAGGTCGGTCTAACACAAACAGTCTGCTTTTCAACACAACACATAAATGCACAGATTAACTCTGCTGCATGCATCTCTCTCTCCCCTTCAGCAGTCTGGACTGCCCTTTTAACCCCCTCCAGCTCTCACTGCAACACAAAACAGCTGTTAGAGGTGATTTCCCACAGGTGTCAATCATTACCACTCTTCCTCTCCCAGCCTTGCTCTCCACAGACATCACTCGGCCACGCCCACATCACCACATACCCCCATTGCCCAACTCAGGCCAGGGAGCCGTCTAGCCTGTCACTTACTCCCCCCCATTTCTGGGGAGGAAATACGCAACAGCCATCTGTGCCTCTGGCCTGTGGACCAGCTCAAACTTAAAAGGCTGGAGAGCCAGATACCAATGGGTGATCCGTGTGTTGGTATCCTTCATGCGATGGAGCCACTGGAGCGGGGCATGGTCCGAACAGAGGGTGAAAGCACGCCCCAACAGATAGTACCGGATAGTACCACTTAATGGCCAAACACTCCTTCTCTATCATGCTATACCAAGTCTCCCTCAGTGAGAGTTTGCGACTAATGTACTAATGTACAGCATGGGGCGCTCCTCCCCCTCCACCATCTGGGACAGTACCACTCCCGACCCCCTGTCTGATGCGTCCATCTGCAAAATAAAAGGGAGAGTGAAGTCAGTAGAGTGCACTAACAGCCCACCGCAAAGTGCAACTTTCACCCACATGAATGCCTGCTGACACAGCTCCGTCCACTGGACAGGATCTAGTGCCCCCTTGTAAGTAAGATCAGTCAGTGGGTTGGTGATGGTCGAATAATTAGGCACAAACCTGCGATAGTAGCAAGATAGTAGACTACTAAGATAGTAGTCTTAGGTCTCAGGCAGGCTGCAATTGCTGTGGTCTTATCAATTTGGGGCCGCACCTGCCCATGACCCAAGCGGAAGCCCAGATACTGTTCTTCAACCTGTCCAATTGCACACTTTTTTAGGTTGCCATGAGTCCCGCCTGTCTCAATGACCTAATTGTGTGGCTTCGGCAATGTGTGAATAGTGCCCATGGTTGAAGCTCTCTAATGCATTGTTGTACTCCACTCACATGCCCACTCATTGTGCTGGCTCCATCATAGCCCTGCCCTCTGAGATTTTCAATCTCCAGACCGCACTTCTCCAACTGTGAGAGGATGGCTTCTGTAATTGATGCAGCATCTTGTTTGGCAAGAGGACAGAAACCCAAGAACTCTTCACATATTTCAGCTCCATTAGCATGATTTATGTAGCGAATGCAGATAGACAGCTGTTCTGTCCCACTCACGTCCATTGATTCATCTGCAAGGACTGTGAAAAACCTGGCTTTTTTATTTCCTATATTATGTCCTCCTGAATCTCAGCTTCACAGCATGCTATTAGTTCATTTTGAATCATTGGTCCTATGTATTTGGCATTTTTTGGTGCAGTCTTGAGATGATGTTTCAGTGTTTCGTCGAATGAAGATTTCTATGTGAGGAAATGATTAAAGTTTCCATCTTCACATTCTCCTGTCCAGTTACCACGCAGTGCTATGTTCCTCTTTGACAGATTGATTATAACATCTAAGATGGAAAGGAGAGCTTTGCAATTCGCACTAACCTTGTCGGCATATGCATTGCTTAAAACAGAATTAATATTTTTCTGTTGCCCATGTGCAACTGACAGAAAATTCTCAACAAGCTCAGAGGCCTTTAGATGCCCTGGACTACAACTGTGGTTTGAAATAATTCCCCGCTTCTCTCCAATATCATTTTTCCAGTCTTGAAATCCTTCATTTATGAAAATTGTGTTTGTAGTTTTTTTGCTAAATGATATACAAATAGCACAGTAGGTGGAATCTTCTGAAACTGAATATCTAAGCCAATGATATTTCTCCTCCCATTTAATA
Source organism: Myxocyprinus asiaticus (assembly GCF_019703515.2). NCBI lineage: Eukaryota > Metazoa > Chordata > Actinopteri > Cypriniformes > Catostomidae > Myxocyprinus > Myxocyprinus asiaticus. The sequence goes on from NC_059356.1 coordinate 27,723,531, forward strand.
TTATAGCGTAATTGTTTTTCACCAAACTTTGTTTTAGGGTAATTATAGTTATGTCTGAACCACTTATTCTTGAGAAGGCAGTATTTGTCTTCATCTTTTAGTGGCGTATTTTTAAACTGGGTTGGATCAAATTTGAATAGAAATGTGTCTCTTTGAATGACATCAGCTCTATCATCTCTCATCTCAGCCTGGTCTACTCCAGTATTGCTCTGCTTGTGTGATCTCTCTGAGTCTTTTCCTTTTGTGTCTCCTGTGCTCTTTCTTTCAGCCTCTTTTTCTGTATCTCTCTGCTCTCCATAACCTGCTCCTTTCTTTCTGTTCATTTCTCTCTCCATCCTCTTCTACTCTTTCTTCTCTCTCTCCCTCTGTATTCACTGCCTGTCCCTTTCTTTGTGACTCCTCACTTGTGTCTCCTGCCAAAGTGTAATAAAAATAATTTTGTAAAATTAAAAACACCTTTATTTAATCTTTGTGTTTGAGTTTGCATCATTTTGGATTTGAATTGTAAAAATGTGTCTCAAGCAGTACATAAACGTAGGAAAAATTTGTTTTATACAAAATGATATCTATACAATAGTACTATACTGTATTATGACACTATACTTATGAAATTAAGTTGAACCTATAGGCTTCACTGTAATTACCAAAGAACATATATCTCTGTGGTAATTAGGCCTACACTGTTTGAATGAGATCAGGTCAGTTTTTGTTTGTGTTAAACAGCACAGTAACATAATGCTAATCATATTCTGGGCACAGTGGGGTAGTACCTGCTCTTCCTCTCTCATCTCCATCATCTTCTCTTTTTCTTTTTCTCTCAGTCTCATCTTGTCCCCTGTTGCTTCACTTCCCAAAGCTGAGCTTTAATTGATGCAGTCTTTTCATTTTCATCTGTGTCAGTAAAGAAAGTAAACATAGGGTAAATTGATATTTATTTGCAAATGTTACCGGCCTATGCTAGGATAATCTTGCAATGAAAAAAAAATTATATAGTGGTATCTCATAATTTTAACATGCATATCAACCCTACACAAACTGATATGAAAGAAAAGCATATCATTATCAGTCCATCATTGGATGGATGGAATTAGCTGGCAGCTAGCTAGTTAATTCACTCATGATGGACGGCCACTGTTTAACGAAGCGTGACCGCGCACAGGAGCTATTTGTCAGATGATGTCTGACTGGGTGGGGATGAATCATGGCAATGAACTACAAGCAGACGACTAGTAAAATTCTCTAGTTACGTCATAACGCTTCGGTGGATTAAGGTGCCTGCCCTGCCCCAGTTTGTTGACATAGTCCAGCACAGTGGAGCGCAAAGCCCGCCCCCCCAGCCGATTTCATTGGTCAACTCAAGCAAGCGGTCAACTCAAGCAAACAGTCACCTGAGAAGGTCGGTTATCTTTGTGGCACCAAAGAGTTATTATTAGGCAATTATTTTATGACTTTTAATATACACCTCGGAAAAAATACCGAGGTCCGGACCTCAGTGACCTCAATGGTGGATACGGCCATGCCAGCATTACAGAGATACAGAATTGAGGGCCTTACCACAACCAGGAAAAACTTAGAACTCTCTTGATATTAGATTGTCAAATTTTACTGCCTTGTTTGTTGTCCAGGTGAGAGGGGACAGAATTAGATTCCACTTTGAAAGGACTGCTGTCTTGTCTATCAATAAATAGCAAACAATCGATCTGAGCCAACATATCAAGCAGATAAATCATCAGCTTGAAAATCAGTGAATGCAGAGGATGAGTAGATGCTTATTCAAGGTTTGGTAACATAGAAGTAATGCAGGGCCTCATCATCTGTGGAACATTAAGACAGAGTACAGAGAAAACACAGAAAACCTACACAAGTCCAAATGAAACATAGTATAATATCACATTAAAGAAACTAATCTCTCTCTCTCTCTCTCTCTCTCTCTCTCTCATATAATTAATGATGATTAAATAAAATATAATCAAATGGTTATAGAATAGTTGATTAATTTTACAGGAATAAATACAAGGTACAGTAAATTCATTTTCTCCAGAAGATGGGCTAAATGAGTAATCACTGTTACTGCACTCCTGGCATAGGCCAGACCCTTAGTCACCCCTCAGATTACATACATGTTACTTGCACCTTATAGTAAAAGAAAATATTTATCTTTTGTGTACAATAAAGGACTCAAGTAAATATTGTATATAAGGTTGTTTTCTTCTCATTTAATAGATGTTGCAGTGGCGATTTCACTTACTAAAAATTTGGATTCTCATTTGGATTCTTTCGAAAAGGATTGCCCATACTTGAAAGTCAAGTCAAGTCAAGTCATTTTTATTTGTATAGCGCCTTTCACAAGGCAAATCATGCATTAACAGAAAATGAAACTGTAATATCTATAATGTCTTAGAGTCATCATTGTGTAGTTTGATAAAATACGATTGTGAATTGTGTTTAAAAATAAGTAACTAAATAATAATTGTATTTAGAAACCCAGTGAGCAATCCGAAGGCGACTGTGGCAAGGAACACAAAACTCCATAAGATGTTGGTTAATGGAAAAAAATAACCTTGGGAGAAACCAGGCTCACTGTGGGGCCAGTTCCCCTCTGGCTAACATCATGAATATAATGCCAATATTACTTAACTATGTATAGTGCGAGTCATGGTTTAAAATTAATAAACTAAGTGTTAAGGGTCAGTGTTTAAACAAAGATTTTGTAAGAAATGTAAGATTAATGACTAATGTCTTTGAAGATCATCCTGGATTAACTGCAGAAGTTCACATTGATGCATTGTGCTTTGTTAGTTGGCTGATGAAGGGTTTTGTTGGCAATTAATTGATAGTTTATATATTCTATTATAAGAGTGTAGTCCATCATTAGACATTAGAGGTGATACAGGCAGAGATAGTGAGGTGCATCACAGTTCAACCAGCCAGTAATTGCGGTGAGGTCTAGTCTTAGTCCAAGGTTCAGGCAATGGCATATGATGTATCCCATATCTTATGGTTGGAGTTGGCATCAGTTCATCCTCTGAAGTCCTTCGTAATAGACTGAAGTGATGTTTGGCCGGCACCGGCTGCATTTAGTCATCATCACTCAGAGACATGTAGCAGTGGAGTCCAACCCGAAGCAGGAATGGAGCTGGATCCAACCAGTTCTGGTGACCTCAGGATAGGAGTCTCGAGGTTGAGACAGGGATACAAACAGAATAATATTAGCATAGATGCCATTCAATTTATTGCAGAGTTATAGATCATGATAATGTTTCTGGTTTCTGGTTCCGGCAGACCTAACTAAAGCAGCCTAATTGTGAGTTGAAGGATAAATTAGGTGTATGCCTGGCTTAATAGATGATACTTTAGTCTAGACTTAAACTGAGTGAGTGTGTCTGCATCTCGAACAGTGTTAGAGAGACTATTCCATAGTTTAGGAGCCAAATATGAAAAGGATCTACCTCCTTTTGTGGATTTTGATATTCTAGGAACTATTAACAGATCAGAATTTTGCGATCGTAATGAATGTGATGGAATATCGCATGGTAGAAGGTCACTTAAGTACTGCGGAGCTAGACCATTCAGAGCTTTGTATGTAGTTAACAGAATTTTAACAGGAAGCCAACGTAACGACGATAAAATGGGGCTAATATGATCATATTTCTTGGTTCTAGTCAGCACTCTGGCTGCTGCATTTTGAACCAATTGAAGTTTATTTATTGAACTTGCAGGACATCCTCCCTGTAATCATTACAATAATCTAGTCTTGAGGTCATGAACACATGAATTCGTTTTTTCGGCATCAGCAACAGAGAGCATGAGTTGTAATTTAGCAATATTTCTTAGGTGGAAGAATGCTGCTCTACAAACATTGAACATTTTATTTTCAAAGGGCAGATTGGTATCAAATATAACACCTAAGTTCTTTGCTGTTGAAGACAATGTAACAGTACATCCATCGAGAGTCAAATTATATTTTAGTGGCTTGTTTTTAGAGGTTTTTGGTCCAATAATTAGTACCTCTGTTTTGTCGGAATTGATTAGAAGGAAATTTCTGGCCATCCAATCTTTGATTTCATTGATACACTCTGTTAATTTGGAGAATTGTGAAATTTCATCAGGTTTTGAAGTAATATAAAGTTGGGTATCTTTGGTATAACAGTGGAAAGTTATTCCGCGATTCCTGATAATATCTCCCAGAGGAAGCAAGGAGAAAAGCAGAGGCCCTAAAACTGATCACTGTGGCACTCCATACTCAACTTTTGTTTGGTTTGACAATTCCTCATTTACATAGACAAAGTGGTAGCGGTCTGCTAAATAGGACCTAAACCATGCTAATGCAAGTCCACAAATGCCAACATAATTCTCTAGCCTATTCAAGAGAATGTCATGATCTGTCATGTCGAAGGCAGCACTAAGATCTAAGTGAAAGTGAAATGCAGCCACGATCAGATGATAAGAACAAGTAATTTGTAACTCTGATAAGTGCAGTCTCTGTACTGTGATGGGGCCTAAATCCTGACTGAAATTGTTCATATATACTATTTCTCTGTAGAAATTATCATAGTTGGGAGGACACTACCTTTTCTAGTATTTTCGACATAAACAGGAGATTTGAAATCGGTCTATAATTAGCCAGTTCTCCAGGATCAAGTTGTGGCTTCTTAATAAGCGGTTTGATAACTGCCATTTTAAAGTTTTTTGGGACATGTCCTAAGGATAGCGAGGAATTAATAATATTAAGAAGAGGTTCTGAGATTACAGGGAATACATCTTTTAAGAGCTTAGTTGGTATTGGATCTAACATACATGTTGAAAGACTTCAGAATTTTGATAGGCATTGCATTTTGACAGGTGTCATTCATAAGAACATGAATTTGTCATTCTTTTAGTTATGATTGTTTCCTTTCGATATGTTCTTACTAAAAAGTTCTGGTGCTTAATAGTAAAATAGTACTCCTCTAGTCTAATATCAATAGGAGCTTTTGCTCCTTTTGATGTAATGAAACAATTGCCTTAGTTTTCCCTGAAGGAGGAAGTAAATGATGACACCTACAACAACAACTTACATTTAACTCTTACTGAGCTAAAACTATCCTGCCTCTAGCATAAACAGGCCTGCAGCAACATTTTAGTTACATCTATTTATCTTGGCAAGATGACAAAGGTAGGCCTTGAGATACACAGAACACATTACTTTGTATTAATAAACTAAAAAACCAGTACCATTTTATGATACCATTTTAATGCCATTTTGGCCACAGTCAAAATACTTAACCTGTGTTTGTTACCTTATGAAGCTTTTTCTACCTGGTCTAACACTAACAATTTTGTTGGTGTAACCTAATGTTTTCATGTTGATTCAGTGATTTTAAATAATATTTTGACTTGAATTAAACCAGATAGTGTAGATATTACCACATGAGTCAGATTCAGTTTTTCAGTGCAGTACACAATGCTTTACAAGAGATCTAGAGACATTCATATAGAGACAAAATCTTTTTTTATCCAGCCACAAAAAAAACAAAAAAAAACAAAACAAAAAAAAAAAAACAGATGTAACAGTTTGCCACTTAAGGAAATGGGTTCTTTTAACACACTCAGTGAAAGTGTGATGCTGCAAGCATACATGCTTATAGTTATCTTCAACCATCTACCACCTATCCCAAATGTCTGGTACCCATTGGTCTACCAAATTTAGGTGTGTTGAACGTTTTTGTTTATTATCCTCCCAATGTCTTCCCAGTGTTCTAAAGTAGATGCTGAGAAAATGTAATACAAAATGCTTTTCTGCATTATTATTGCAAGATTTGATTTTTCTTTTAGCATGGAACAGTTCTCTGTCAAAAATGTGGAATTGTGTACTGTTTTCAAACAGTTTTTCTTGTTCTCCCATGTGTGGAGCCTATATCGGGATTAAATTAAATGTTTTCAGCATCTGTCCTAGAAACAGGTATTGTTTTTAAGTGAGCTCTTGTTTAATTGAGAGTCTTTTTTACTTACTTATCTTCAAAATGTTTTCTGTGAATTCTTTCATTTATGCACAGGGGCTAGAAAGAGGTTGTGGTTATATTTGGGACACACTTAAGTAATCAGTGTATAAGTAATCAACTATCTTAATTTTCCAAAATGTGTTGGTAGCAGCAAAACTGCCCTTTTTATGGGTGATGAACTGGGTTTGTCATGGTCTCTCACTCTCTTAACCTCTAGAGCAGACAAGCTATAATCTTCTATTTTTAAGTAGTCTTCATTGCACTATTTAGGGGCTTTGGAGTGCACCATTGTATTTGTTAAAATGTGTGTTTCTAGTACCCTTGATTGCTCTCAACTGTGCTTAGGAATGTGAACGTCACACAAGTTTACAAGTGAATACTTAATGGTTAAAATAAAAATAAAAAAAACATTTACTAAGCTGCAATGAGGAGACCAACACCACTTCACCTAAACCATCATCACTTTCTTTTTCACCATCATCACTTTGTTTGCATTAATAAAATCTCCCAGCCTGCTTATATAAGGCTATATGTTAAGCTATGGAAGTATAACAGCCAATGCTCTTTACTTATTGTTCAGTCCTGGAAATCAATTAGGACATGGAACTTGATAAGGTAACCTATAACCTCTCTACAGAAAAAGAAAGTAGAGCATCTAGTTTCTTAAGTAAGCAGGTGAAATTGATCATATACTGTATACAGGGTTGGGAGGGTTACTTTTGAAATGTATTCCACTACAGATTACAGAACACATGCTGTAAAATGTAATTTGTAATGTATTCCATTAGATTACTCAAGATATGATTTTTGCCCTAATATCAAAGGTCTTACTAGAAAAAAAATAATTATGCTCTTACGTGAATTTTCTTGATAAAAAAATATGATCGTGCCTGGTAACATGTGCATGTAAAATGGCTAGAAATAGCATTTTAGCTTAGCGTAAAGCTGACAATTTACACAAGGATTATTTCTATTTCTTCTGCTCCAAACTTACTTCAAACGTACTTCTCTGTCTGCTTGTATGAATGTAACACATCATAAGAAAGTGCTTCACCACTGTTCAAATGCATTTTGGATCGCATCATTTATATGTATAAATGTTTTCCATCTGAAAGGACTAAATATCAAATGAAACAAATGACAATGAAATGCAAAGTAATCTCTTCAGTAATCAAAATACTTTTTGAATGTAACTGTATTCTAATTACCAATGATTTCAGTTGTAACTGTAGTGGAATACAGTTACTTATATTTTGTATTTTAAATACATAATCCCATTACTATATATGACAATAATATATAATGACAATTATGGGCATACAAAAGAAGACAACTTGTATGATTTTTAATATGAAGAATCAAAGACCAAAGATTTACTATTCATCTGAAAATGTAATTTTGCAAACTTGCACAATTTACTTGCACTATTCACAACCATGTAACCTCTGTATATAGTACAGAGACGTGTACACATATTCAGGTATATATGTGCCATTCTTGTTTATTCTATTTTAAGCTTTATGTTTCTAATTTCTATTCTTTAGTCAAAATTTGAAATGTTATTTAATTTCCTATTATATGTAACTGTTAGATGATGGGTGGACACACAAAGTAAGACTTTCATTGTACTGTGTGTCCTGTTACCCTGATTGCTTGAACTTACACAAAAATTAGATGATGGGATTTATTTGGTTTGTTTCAGTTTGGACATTTGGTTTTAAAAGTCACATCCTGTTTCATTTGGACATCTAACACCCAACAACTTACAGGCCTATAAGTTTGTAAAATATTAAAGGATGTAAAATATTAAAACTGTTTTTTTTTTTATAAGGAATCTATCAGGTAATACCACAGGCAATATCATTAAGTTAAAGAAAATGTTTGCTATTCATCAGAAGCACACTCAAGCCAGAAGACGTGGTTAATGCGTTTGGTCAGAGCAGTAGGTGACCTTGCACTGAGATAGTGTAATAATCGATGATGTGCTGTAAGAGGCAGGTAGAGAACTGGATAGATGCTTCACTGAACCCACTTCCCCAACTGCTGGACAAATCACATCAGCGATGTGGACACGCACCCACTCACAGTGAAATACATCTTTATTACTAGTTCTAGTTATTTGATTTGTTTATTAGGCATAGGTCTTAGTCTATAATAGACCAAGACCTATGCCTAATAAACATATCAAATAAAGAGTTATTTGACTCTATATTAACCTATTCCAGTCCAGTGTAGAGTCAAACCAGTCCAGTGTTAACTTAATTAACCTATTTTTTTTCTCTCTGATTATTTAAACTAATTACACTGAAGAAAATGCGAACCAAAAAAGGTGCTTAATGTGGTAACTTCTGTTATTAACACTTTTTATTGATTCTTGTACAAAAAAGACAGAATAAACAAAATATATACTGTATATTGTCAGGAATAAAAATGGAGATGGTCAGAATTAGTAACCCAACTGCAGGAATCTTTTATGAAGTTCAGCAGAAAGGGAAAATAACAAGGACAGGAGAAATAACACTACACACTAAAATAGAAATAATAACGATCTCTGTGCGAAGAGAAACATGGTCTGAGTACATAGAGATGAGACTAAACAATGTGTGTGAACTAAAGGAGAGTATATATAGAGTCATATATATGTAGTCCTTAATGATGATGATATTTGACACAGGTGTAGCTGATAATTGAATGATTATGGAGTTAGAATGTTGGCGAGTTAGAGCGGGTGATGGCGGATGATGTGGGGACCGACGGGGGTGTGACAACAGCCTGCTTTTTGCAGATCGAAGGTACTCAAGGTTATGATGGTCAGTGATTAGCAGAAACGGGAAGTGAGCCCCCTCCAGCCAATGTTGCCATTCCTCCAGTTCCATTTTGATATCAAGTAACTCTCTATTCCCGATGTCATAATTCTGCTCCTCCGATGACAGCTTCTTGGAGAAGAAGGCACAGGGATGGAGCTTGGGAGGAGAACCTTGACGTTGTGATAACACTGCTCCACCACAGGTGGTAGACACGTCTACCTCAACAATGAAGGGTAATTCCGGGATGAGATTTTTGAGAATGGGTGCAGTACTGTTGGAAGGCTTTGATGGCTTCGGGGGTCCAGGGCAGGCATTTTGGCTTGTTTTTCAGAAGACTGGTGAGGGGAGCAGCCGAATTTTCTGATAAACCTAGAGGATGATGTGGAGACCAACGGGGGCGTGACATAGATACAGAATCAACTTTAACCCCCATTAAGAACAGAATCCACAATGCCACCCTGCCCAATTCGGTGAACCATTCTTGAAATGAGGGAGCACCAATTGACTTCCATCCTCTAAGGATTGTCTGTCTGCCAATCATTACACTAGTTTGGACCCAGCTTTTTGTATATTTGTTACCTACTTTAATGACCGCCCATTATCCAATATACATAGTCTGGGGCAGAATGAAATTTGAATATCTAAAATTCTGGAATCTTACCCAGAATTCTTGAATCTTAGCACAAAACCATAGAGCATGGGCTATGTCTCCATCCTCCAACTGACATCACCAGCTGGAAGGTGTGTCTTTTAAACCAAGCCTAAACAATCTAGAGGGAGTCCAGTAGAAATTATGCCAGGAAAATCATTCTTATTGCTGCTGCTTATGTTTCCAGGGCAAGACAGAACAATAAAGGGGAGAGAGGACAACCTTGCCGGGTTCCCCTACCAAGAGAAAAAAAAATCTGAAATGAATCCATTAGTTTGCACTGCCACTAATGGTTGTTTATAAAATAACTTAATCCACCCAATAAAAGTGTTCCCAAAAACTGTACATTTCCAAAATCTTAAAAAGATAGTCCCATTCCACCCTATCAAATGCCTTCTTGGCATCAAGTGAGATGGCAGCAATCAGGGTCTGATCATTCACTACTGACCACATTATATTGATAAAATGTCTAATATTATCAGAAGAACTATGACCATGAATAAACCCCACTTGATCTATATGCGATTTATAATAGATGTAATTACTCTGCTTAATCGATTAACCAGAATTTTAGACAATATTTTTACATCTAACTAGATCAGGGAAATTAGATGATAACTTTTACATTCATTTGGGTCTTTATCTTTTTTAAGAATGAGACTGATCAGGGCTTGCGCCATGGTTGGTGGTAGTTCACCTTACTTTAATGACTCTGTGTAAACTTCTAACATAAGTGGAGCCAGTTCTGTGATATAAGATCTAAAACATTCTGCAGCAAAACTATCTGGCCTCGGTGCCTTACCTCTTGGCAAGACTTTAATTACCTACACAAGGTCCTCCAAAATAATCAAGAAATACTTTTTGATCAGTCACCAATTTAGGGAGTTGTAATGGCTTTATGAAGTTGCTAATGTCCTTATTGGTAGACATAGACGTGGAGCAATAAAGATCGAAATAGAATTCTTTAAAGGCTTTATTAGTATTTGTGGCAGAAGTAAATATATTGCCTCCAAAAGACTTCACTCAAGGAATGGTGGAAAAAAACTCTCTCTGTTTTATATATCTGGCAAGAAGTTTCTCTGTTTTGTCCCCCAACTCAAAGTATTGCCCTGAATAACCAAAAATCTACCTTCTGTGACAAAATAGTTTTGGACATATACTTTAGCTGAATCATCTTTCTAAGCCCATTGGATGACATTTGGCACTTCAGCTCTGTTTCAGCACTTTTAATACTTGTGGCAGTGGGGGCGTGGTCAAGCGCCCGTCCGGAGAGAGAGTTTGGCACGAGAGTCTCACGGTGAAGCTACTGAGTTCGTGACACTACAGAGTTGTGATAAAGACTTTGTGATGATTAAGAGGCTGTGACTAGGAGCCTGTGGCGCTAAAGAGTTTGTGAAGCTGAAGAAGTTACTGTGCCAGTTGTGACTGTTTTATCCCTAAGTTTGTGATTAAAAGCTCACCTGAGACCTGAACCTTCCTGTCCCAGTGACCTCATTCCCTCACACTGGTGCCGAAACCCGGGAATCGAAGTACACCCCATGGAGTCCTCCCAGGTGGCCGAGATCCTCCAGTCCCTCACCAGCCTGCATCAGTCCAACCAGCAATCCATGCTTGAGCTACGCCAAGACCAGGAATGACATTTTTTTGAGATCCTACGAGCTCAAGCAGAGGACTGGCTCGCGATCTGGAGCCTCCTCAGCCAGGAGAGAGAGCAAGTGGCGACCCCAGACCACCGTAGCCAACTGCCTCCCCCCACACTCCTGAAGATGGGTGCGGATGATGATGCCGAGGCCTTCCTCAATTTATTAGAGAGGACCGTGGAGATCTGGGCCTGGCCACGTGACCAGTGGGCGGCCAGGCTCCTCCCACTACTGTCCGGGGAAGCCCAGCTTGTGGCCCAACAGTTGCCCGCGGCTAATTTCCTGGCCTCTGACAACCTCAAAAAGTCCATCTTGCAGCGGTTGGGTCGTAGCCCAGAATAGTATCACCAACTGTTACGGACCTTGAAGCTGGGGAAGACCGACTGCCCGTTTGCCTTTTCCCAACGGCTCTGAGACGTGTGCTGGAAATGGCTGCTGGCGGGAAATTGTGACGTCGGGGGAGTGATCGACCAGGTGGTACTGGAACAGCTGATTCATCGACTGCCACAGGGGACTGAGGAGTGGGTCCAGTGCCACCGCCCGGCGTTGCTGGAAGAAGCCGTCCAGCTTGCGGAGGACCACTTGGTGGCGTACCCGAGGATGGAAGAGCCCTCCTCTCTCCCTCTCTTTCCCCTCCCCCTGTGTGTTCCCCCCATCCCTCTCACTCTGCTCTCTCCCCAGAGCCCGTTCCTGCCCCATGGAGGCGGGGAGCTCCGCCACCAAGGCCAGTTACTCGCCTGAGGAGGTGGACACTGCCCCCTATCTCTACAGTGCCCCGTCACTCTCCCCCTCAGGTGGAAGTGCCCGCCGACGCAGGTGCAGGCGTGACATCTGGGCCGGTCTGCTGGGGTTGCGGGGATCCGGGGAACTTCCGGGATCAATGCCCAGTGATGGAGCTGGGGACAGTGGTCCAGATCCCCGACACCCCACAGGTTGCCCCCGACCGAGCCGGAGCATACCGGATACCAGTAAGAATCAAGGGGGGTACTCACCAAGCATTGCTGGACACAGGTTGTAATCAAACCACAGTCCACTTATGCTTGGTTCAACATGAGGCTTTGGGCACAGCTACAGTGAGGGTGAGGTGTGTGCATGGGGATATTCACAAATACCCTATGGTGACCCTGGTGATAAAATTTCGGGTTACAAAACATAGAGTGGAGGCCGTGGTTAGTTCCCGCCTCACCCATCCGCTGATTTTGGGGACTAATTGGCCTGAATTTAGAAATGCATTAAAGGGAATATGCACGGATGGGTCCTGCACAAAAGTGATGAAATGTGAAATATGCGATGCTCTGTCAGGTGAGGCGAAGCCAGGACCGTCTTCCTCTGCTCCACATCACGACGACGTGAGGGGGGGAGAGGCTGCAGCCTCAGGCTTGCCTGTGACAGGGCATGGAACAGACTCAGGTGTGGCTGTGACATATCATGGAGCAGACTCAGGCGTGGCTGTGACATGGCATGGAGCAGACTCAGGCGTGGCTGTGACATGGCATGGAGCAGACTCATGTGTGGCTGTGAGATGGCATGGAGCAAGCTGAGGCATAGCGGTGACATGGCATGGAGCAGACTCAGACATGGCTGTGACATAGCATGGAGCAGACTCAGGCGTGGCTGTGACATGGCATGGAGCATACTCAGGTGTGGCTGTGACATGGCATGGACCAGACTGAGGCATGGCTGTGACATGGCATGGAGCAGACTCGGGATCCGGGGCAGAAGGTGGTGCAAACTCTGCGACCATGACGTGGCACTCTGGCTTGGCGATCATGATGTTGGGCCTCATGTGTTCAGATAGAAGACAAAGGCAGGCCTAATACAGTCGTAAAAACCTAACTCAGCCCCCACACATTCCATGTCGTAAATTTTACTGATAAAAATCGTGCCAAAATCAAACAAAGGGAGTCCAAAACAGACTACAAATCCGGAAAGCCTCGCTCACTAAAGGATCGAGCTCTCAACTCCTATTGGATGAGGCACACAACAGAACGTCCCTCAAACATGACATCATCAGGAGTTCAAATAATTCTGAAATGCTTAAAGTTTTCGTTTCCAGCGACTTCGTTCACCAAATACGGATGTAGCTTTTTGCTGCTCTCCGGTGCAACCTCGTGTAATAAGGAAGTAATGTCCAACTTGGAACTGTAACCATACAATCTCTATCTCGCTGGACGAGTTGAGATTACTCTGTGTTCAACCAAACACGAAGGAGACCGCCGAGCAATTCGCATCTTCACCCGTTTGCCTACAGAAGTGAAGAGATTAAAGATTTCTCTTCCAACTTCAATCAAGTCGACATTTCTGAGTTCTCCGCCAGCCCGCCGAGAATCAACAGCCGTACCGCCCGCCGACAGAGCGAGGAAACGGCCTCCCGTCATCACACGAGCCTCAAGGAACTGGGTCAAAGTTAAAGGACGGAGGAAAACACTTTCTACCTGTGTCCTCATGCGATTCAAGTAAGAGGTTATGTCTGGGCAGAGATAGAATATTATAGTGTGTTATTCTTGTGTTTCAAGGTTTTTTGCTTGTACAGTTTACGGACCACCATGTCCGCTCATTATTAATACTCAGGGTATTAATTATCACAAATTTGTTTTGCTGTATTGTGGTCCAACCAAATTGGATTGTTGTGCATTTTCGCCATCGCGGGTGAGACAGAAACTGAGTTCATCCATTAAAGAGTCAAATAACGCAGGTTATAAAACCGCTCGTAAAACCGCGTCTCTGAGTGATAAGCACAGCTGCTTTCTCTCCAGCTATCGTGAAATCAGTTTTCGGGCTGTCACTTAATCATCTCTCTCTCTCTCTCTCTTACTAACCACACTGACACACACACACACACTGTCACACACACACCTTATGTGTTATAGGATTATTTTTATTTCCATATCTAATCATGTCACTGTTTAGTTTGTAGTTGTAACTCGGAAGTTTATTGACTGCATTGTATTAATTATTAATTGATATTACTGCATAAATAAACTTTTGTTTATATTACAAAGAGAAGTGTTTTGGTTTGGTTTGCATATGCCTGTGTCATGCTGACGGGATGTCAGTGCTCGGATTCAAACCTTCATTCATTGTTTTTCCCCCGAAAATTGATATTCTTCGGATGCCGATTTTCCTAAGAAAACAATCTAATATTGAGACTGTTTTAATATTCGGTTATTAGTCCCTGATTCCAGGGTGGTGCCCTGTCAATGTTAATCCTTATTAATATTCTATTGATTTTTGATAATTGAGAATTATCTTTGATGATTGAATTTTAACGATCAATAAGCTAGTGTTAATTTTAATTAATGTTTCATTGATGTTAACAATTGACGATTATCTTTGATAATTGTTGAATTTAAAGGATTAAAAAAAGCTAACATTGATTCTCATCAATGTTCTATTGATTTTAATAATTAGTAATTATCTTTGATAATTATTAATTATTGCTAATAACCAAACTTGCTCCTAAACATAGCACACTACATTTACTGGAGTCCCATATGAGGTTTTAATGAGTTAGATCCAATTAATTAATTTAAATATTAATTAATAACTACAGAAATAATTATTAATTATTAATTATTTCTGATAGTAACACTGATCTAAACAACCGGTAAAGCCCTACAATGACATGGGACCCTGGCTTGGCGGCCATGGCGTGAGGCTCTGGCTCGGCGGCCTTGACGTGAGGCTCTGGCTCGGCAGCCTTAATGGAGAATTGTGGCGTGGCAACTTTGATGGTGGACTCTGACGTGGTGGTCATGACGGTGATCTCTGATGTGGCGGGTGCTGTGGAATTGCTGAGTTCCTCAGCCGCAATTTCAACAGTGAATGAAGAACCGCTCAGCATAAGAGCATTGTCAATGTAGTCTATAACAGTCCCTGGAACACTAAATTCAGGCATCAGGTATTTCAAAAAGTCATTCAGTCCATTTTGAAAAATGTCCTTGAGGGCCACCTCATTAAAATCCATATGGTAGCAAAGTCCAAAAAACTCCTCGACAAATCCTCCAGGGGATGATTCTCCTGGCGTAAATGAAGAAGACTAACTGCTGGGTTCATGGTTGGGAGGTCAGGTATTCTGTAATGTTGCTAGCAGTAACAGGCAGACAAAGATGATGAAGTGTGAAGAACCCAAGTGCAGTGTTTATTTACAAAGTGAATATCCAACATTAACTAGAACAAATGATTTGACTTGACTTGACTACAACATTACAACAAAACAATACCTCACATCCGACAAGAGCAAACATGCAGGCTTAAATACATGAACATGCATAACAATGACAACCAATCAACAGACAGAACTGTAAACAAGATAACAAGACTAATAAATTTAAACCAATGAAAAGACAAGACTGCTAACAAGATACTCAAACAATGAACCAATGAAAACAAGACACATGAACAGGGGAAACACATGACAGGATCACATGACAAGATAAAAATCCATATCAAAATAAGAGTCCTTAAGAACGTAATGGTGACTGACAGTGACATAGCTAAACATTAAAAATGTTTAGGAAAATCTAATTAAATTAAATTAAATTAAATGTAAAAATATACAGATCTCATGCCACACCCAGCCAAAGGTTTCTGCCTATGCTACTGACTGAATAAAACCGAATACATTAAGTTACACCAACAAAAGTCATTTTTAGAGTTAGATCAGGTATAAAAATCTCCTGGAGGTAATGTTTGCAAGTTATCACTTTTCACAGTGTTGATGAAGGATGTTCTCCTTCATTAATTTTGGCTTGTGGGGTAATATGTAAAAGTTAATTTCAGTCAGATGTTTTTCGATGCAGCAAATGGTCTTACCAGACTGAGTGGGAGAATTAACATTAACATTAACATTAACATTTCTTCTGCCAATCATGTTTGCTTGGTAAATGAGCACTGCTGTTGCCAACATTGCCAAGACAGGTTCATTCTAACTGAGGAAATCAGAAAAGACAGTGATCCAAAAAAACATAGCTGAACACTCTCAAAGCCAGAGCCATAAGTGACCAGTTCACATACAAAATGGTTAACTAGACAGACAGTGAATCACAAACTCCCAAATTTTCAGTGAAAATTCCACTATCCCAATTTAGGGAGATACAACACCAATAGTGCAAAAACAACTTCTTTTAAAGGAATACTTCACCCAAAAATGTTAATTATGTCATAATTTGTTGTTCTAAACTTGCATGCCTTTTTTTTCTGCCAAGGAATATAAAATGATAAAACAAAAATTAAATCTCCTGGCAACTCTTTTTTACATATATGAAAGTGAATGGGGACTGGGTCTGTCAAGCTCCAAAAAAAAAAAAAAAAAAAAAAAAAAAAATCAGTAAAGCAACTAAATTATAATTTCTGCACCACTAGCGTCACCGAACAGAATTGCAAAAATAAACATTGTTTTCAAACAGTTTTCCAAAAACACCCCACTTCCTTCTGTTGACCGAACAAACAGATAGTCCCACCCCAACTCACACCACTGGTTGATTCAATATTGCACAGCTGGATGGGCTGCTCAAACAAAGAGAGGCATTTTTATAGAGCCACAGAGACACAGTGTAAACAGAAAATAGATATATTTTCAGCCGGCCCTTTGAAGTCATAAATAACACTGATGTGGACTGGGCTGAAATTAAGTTTGACACCTCTGCTGTACAACATGTGCACTATATTCTAAGTTTTTTCTTAAGTCATATAATATATTTGTGTACAGAACAGAGCCAAATTTATGTTTAATTAATTAATGAAAATCTCACTCTCTGCTGTAGCTCTCATATCAAATATGATGCCATTATTTACACTGTCAGGTTTGAGGTCAATGATCAAATAGCATTTGCCGTTAATGGAGCCAAATGGCATCAACGTGCCATTTTTGAGGTCCATAATACTTTTATACGATATAAGGGTGAGTATAAATAACTGACATCATTTTCATTTGTGGGTGAGCTGTTCCTTTAATATACTGTGTATGTGCTAATTTGGTTAAGGGTGCAAAGTGTGTGTGTTGGCAAGCTTGTACTGTCACATTTCAGAATTCCATTATAACTGTCTTCTTTGTAACAGGTATTCTTGAAACTGCTTCCTAGGGGCAAAATCAAACACTCATTATATCAGCAGTGCCACTGACCAATCATCTGACTGAGATGACTGAGCTCACTTTAAAACGTTTTACTCATTGTTTTAGCACAGCTCACGAGAAACTGGTTTCAACAGCTGGTGTGTCAACAGTGCTCACAGAGGTTAAAAAAATCTGGAGTGATAGGTCCATTAAGAAGAAATGACTGAGAGAGAGAAAGAAAGCATGTTTTGAAAAAGACTGATGTGAGGACACAGAGGAAAGGCTCTTTTGGTGTGGTGGTGCAGATGACACTGGCTGTCTAGAGAATAAGTCTCCTCTCCCTGTGGCATTATACTGTATGGCAAGACAATGGACTGTCATTAGTGCTGGGTGGAAACAGGATCAATATGTATCTGCTGGTGTGGGTCTGCACAGGCTGTCTCCTTATTCAAGTGATTACCCACTAGGTTTGCTTGTCAATGTTTGAGTCATCTGTTGTGCTGGAGGCCAAACAAGACCATTAAAGTTTGTGAAGAGGATTGGGCAGAGATATGTGTCAGTTGAGAGCACCCACTAAAAAGTTTTATTTAAGTGTGCAGGGGGTGTTAACAACCCCCATCAATGATATAAATGATATTGCAAACATAATAAGAAGGTGGCAGGTGTAAGGCTGGCACCAGGATGTTTACAACTAAAAGGAGCCATTTCCGGTAAAAGTCAAAGAACTCTGCAAGAATCAACGTCATAAAACTCTCTCACAAAAGCTGAAATCTACACCGGAATATCACCACGTGTGATAAATTGCAAATCGCCTTTGCATTGTTTTACAAAGCTGAAATCTTCACCTGAATATCACCACAGTGTGATAAATTGCAAATCACCTTGCTGCCCCCTCTTCTCTCTCCCCCTTCTCCCCTTCAACAGCTCTTGACCAACACAAAGACACAAGATTTATATGTAAAAATATAACAAATACCATGAATGCAACTGTATATGTTTGATATCATTTAAGAGGTCTCTATGCGACTGGTATAGGGGTCTCTCTCCCATGTTGATAAAACTAATGGTAACAAAGTTATAAGGTCTTTGCCAAATACTGCATAATTCTGGAGGTCTATCCCCCTCCTTGACCTACAATTTAAATGATCTCCTGTATGTTAACAAGGTTAAACCCCAGGAAGCCAAGAACACATTCACCCCCAAATTCTCATTGTTCAAAGGATAAAACCATTTGGTACACAATGTTTATACTGTCTGGGTATTTAAGGAAAGTTGGCAAGAAGCTCGGGGAATCTGTAAGCAGATATCCTGCACAATTGATGCGTGTAGTCGTTTTCACCAGGAATCTGTAAGCAGATCTCCCATGCTGTACCGCTGCATGTAGTTTTGTCAGGTATGTTTCTTTGACTTGTCTTTTATTTTTAGAAATGTTTATTTATTCTGATCATGTGTGAAATTGGCTTTGATAGATTTTGTAACTTACGTTTTAAATCCTACCTGGCAAATAAATAGTTACTTTTTGATTTATTCTGTATTCATCCGAAATGATTTATCCCCGGTAGATTTGAGGGACGTCTTTTGTTACCGCAAACTTATGTCCAGGATAATGATCATTACTGGAGCTTATGAATAGGAGAAAACCATGTATGACTACCAGTCACTGCTTATCACCATCTTAGCATGTTGTATGAAACACGACTAAATAAAACTATCATCTGGTTATGAGCAAGCAGTAGGCGGCTGAACCAGATGATATTAGTAAACCCTGCAAACGCTGACTATGAACGGGCTGGCTATTTTGTGTCCGTGAGATCTATGCAATTAATCGGCCGGCATATGACTCTAAGCAACAATCAGGACCTGAATGAAAGGATAATGAAAATTAAGATGATTCAGAGTAATCAATATCTTAAAAAGACCAAATTAAAAGAATGATCAGAAGTTAATTAGAGCTGTAATCTAAATTAGAGGTCAACTTAAATTGGAGTCAGATTAATATAAAATTGGAGTCAGATAAAATGAATAACAGAATCAAAAGAGTGAATTAACAATAATTGCTTTACTTCAGTGCTCAGAAAAAATAGAACAACGCAGAGACCTTCAAGGGTAATTTATTGAAGTTCCACTCCGGAACGGATAGAAAATGATCCTTTTTACAGTGGTGACCATCCTCTGTGATCTCCAGCGAGCGAGTGATGTCTTTTCAGCACGACATTCAGTTCCATTCCACACAGGACATGAGGTTTGAGCTTCTACTTCTGTCTCCAGCTGCTGTGGTAAGTCCATTCTTTTTGCCTTTTAGAAGTGTTGAGGGAAAGCACAGACCCCATATAAACACATTTTGTAGAATGGGTCGGAATACCTACTGTTAGACCGGAGACCGTAAAAATCTGGTGGGGCTTAAGAAATGAGACAAAACCACATGTGTATCAGGGAAGTCGTAGCAGCAGTATAGGAGAAACGAAATCTCTTGCTCTGCAAATTAATCATCTCTTTGTTCGCCCAAGCGACAACAGATCAAACTTAAACTGGAGATAACATCATCCAAAATTTTATTCTGGTATTCAAGGGAGGATTGCAATTGGAACTTTCATTCTAAAATCAATGAACACCATCACTATTGTTTATTTACTTTGCTACAACGAACTCACAACATTTCAAAAGAATGAGCAGGTAGCAACTGTAAACAACTAAAAAGTAGTGATTGAGATATAAACATTGCATGTTGATGTGTTTGCATATGAAAAGCAAGGCTGGGGAAAACAGAGTGATGTGATAAAAAAAAAATAGTAACAAAAGAAATGTCACTAATTTATAAATCAGTAAAGAATACTATAACAACCTATTTTTACATTTGAAACTATCCTAAACACTGTTGTTATCATAGAACACACATGATGATAGTTGTTTGTGATACTGCATGTACACATAAGCTAATGCAGTTTATCTCTGAAAACACTTGACTGTTTCTGCTGTAAGTGTTACAAGAAACACTTAGGTTAGAGGTTGAAAATGCTTATGGCATTCTAGACTTTTCGTCTTGTGTAAAGTTGAAATAACTGTAATCACTTTCTCTTGAAATTATTCATCAGTTTCAAGCTGAATGTGTGACTATGTCGGATATGTTTGTCTCTGATATGGCACACTGTGCTATTTACCATATAGCTGCAGTTAAACCATACTGAGTACAAAATTCCATGTGACTACCAGTAGTTTTACACAATTACCAAACTTTCAGTAGTTTTACACAATTACCAAACTCTCAGTAGTTTTACACAGTTAGCATTAACCTTCAGTAACTTTAAAAAGACTGAAGAACTTCATTAAGCCTTTAAAATTCAAGAATACTCTTTGCGCCTTGCATCACCTCTGATTTGCCCAGCCCCCTCTTCATATTCAAATAGATTTGCATAAGAATACACCTAATGACATCTTAACTCAAGATAATGAGAAAATTGCATTCAATTTCATATTGTAATCGCAAAAGCTCTGCAGCTTCAGCAGAAATTTGAACCATGTAAATATATGCCTGTAGTCATTGGGTGTTTACAGCAGCATGTCTAAAGGCTTTCAGCCTGACCTGTGCATACCATGCACATGATGCTGCATCTGATACAGGGCCAAATCAAAAGGCATATATTCTTAAAAGAGCAGCGAGATGACAAATATCTCATTCTAGAAAACCTCCAGAGACCAGTAATAAAATTATTTTAATTTATACTATTTTTAATATGAAATCATTTTATTATAATCACATTATAATATGCATTATATTATAATGGCCAAGCATGGCCATGTATATTTGTAATGACACTGCCAACTGAACAACCTTACAGGCCTTGAAGAATCCTTACAGTTGGATTTCACTGGTCCACTCCCCAGTGCCAAAGGGGGATATCGTTATTGCTTGGTGATCATTGATAAATTCTCAAAGTGGGTGGAAGCACTTACCACCCGCAATAACACTGCAAACACTGTAGCACGGGTGATGGCCAACCAAATCATCCTGCTTTGGGGTGCGCCCGTCCAAATCGAGTCTGATCAGGGAATCCATTTCACTGGGCAAATTATGAAAAACATGTGTAAAATGCTTAACATCAAACAAAAATGTCACATTCCCTACAGATCACAAAGCTCAGGTATGGTGGAATGCATGAACCGCACCATCAAAGAAAACCTAGCTAAACAAATTGCACAACATCAAAACAGGTGGACAGATGCCTTACCAACTGTCCTCACTGTACTACGTGCAACCCCATCTAAAGCCACAGGCATCAGCCCATATGAGCTCATGACCGGAAGAATCAAGCTCCCGACTGATCCAAATGTCTCCCCAGCAGACCTGGGACCTCTCATGCTTGCAACACAACAGACTGTGCTGGGCCAATTACAAGAAAGGCTCAGAGTGCTACAGGCATGAGTCGAGTTAAAGCAGCAACAGTCAGACCTAACAAATGACATGCAATTTAACCCAACCTCTGAAACCAAATTATCAGAAGGAGAGATGGTAATGGTGAGCGTCTTTGTAAAACAAAGCACGTTCACTCCAAGGTGGCATGGACCATATGAGGTCAAAGCGGTCTGAAACAGCTGTGGCTGTCAGAGGAAAGACAAGATGGTAACACATGTTTCAATGCAAACTGTTCAAAGGTTCAGCTAACCAATAAACTGTATTTTTTTTCCTTTTTCTGTTTCAGGATAACCTCTGCAATCCCATGGAGACCGGACACAAGGCAGGTGTCCGGACCCACCTGCATCAAGTTGGGTCAACGGGTATTGCTCACACACACATTAGGATGCGGCAGATGGGTATGGAAATATACGAAAGGGCCATGCACCTCTCAAATTCTTATTATACCCAAAGAAATAGTTACATGGCCTCCCGGAGTAGCACCGGAACAAAATTGCACACCACAAATCTGTTGTAAATTAGGTTCCACCCATCATGTATACATAAAACATAACAACACACACACCAGCACGGCCATCCCAGCACAATATCACTGCCTGGTATCAATTAAAATTATGTCCAGGAGCTAAAGAAGGTGGGATGCACACTTTTTATGAGAAAAACAATGATGGCATAGACCCTAAAATCTGCTATTTTGTTAACAATTTGGAACCTGCAACATATAGGTGCACCCACACAGAAACACTAAACACTACACACATAAATTACACAGAATATAAATTCAATCTAACATTATACAAACCCTATGACAATAGACCAAAAACCTTAATCTGGACTAGCCAAAAGGAAGGGATTTACTGTGTAGGAAGATGTAAAATGAGCGAGAACAATTTCACTAGCCCACAAAACTGTTCATGGACTACTAATCACTGTTTTAATTTAACCACCTGTAGGTATAGTAAACCAAAGCAATACCCAAAGCTATACCCAATTCCTCCTGGTGGACTTATCAAAGGGAACATTAAAAAGACTTTGTTTCATGATGTAAATTTGGTGATGACTCATGTAACTTACAACATATCCAATATTCTATCTGCCAATACAAAACATTGTAACTTATTTGAAACACTGTAATGTACATGGGACATGTGCATTTCTACAGTCACACATCGATGATTTAATTACTAATTGTAAGCAAACTTGCCACCCAAATTTCAAAATTTCCACCTAAATATAAATCGAACCAATTGATTGTTGTTGGCATGGTTGCAAACCAGAGGGCACCTGGTTTTCAACACATCACTAATAACAATGCAAAAGTAATAAGAAGTGGATGATATGAAGTGCAGCCACTTCTATCAATCCACTACACATTTTGAAAATAGACATGTATCATCGATTGTGACTTGACCAGCAAATCACACACATTGGATAATTTGGAATTAGCACTGTGATTATTATATATGTAACTGTGATTCTACAATCATAGAATTATTATTATAACTATATATTAATGATGTATACTGGTGATGAATGCTCTGAGTGCCTTAAATTCTGTGCCAACTTTCCTTTAATCCATCCAGATCAACCTTTTCCAAATTCCCCTACTATACACTCGATTGGCATGATAGTGAATAATTCGGATAGTAAAATGGGGCCACCTTATTGGGTATGACATTGAAGGGTACTGAGAATTTGTTTACCAGTCACACATGTTGTCATGAAACTCATAACTATGTTGTTTGTACATGTATCGCCTTTGCATTGTTTTACAAAGCTGAAATCTTCACGTGATTATCACCACATTGTGATAAATTGCAAATCACCTTGCTGCCCCCTCAACTCTCTCCCCCTTCTCCCCTTCAACAGCTCTGGACCAACACAAAGACACAAGATTTATATGTAAAAATATAACAAATACCACGAAAACAAAGAATGCAACTGTATGTGTTTGATATCATTTAAGAGGTCTCTGTGCGACTGGTATAGGGGTCTCTCTCCCATGTTGATAAAACTAATGGTAACAAAGTTATAAGGTCTTTGCCAAATACTGCATAATTCTGGAGGTCTATCCCTCTCCTTGACCTACAATTTAAATGATCTCCTGTATGTTAACAAGGTTAAACCCCAGGAAGTCAAGAACACATTCACCCCCAAATTCTCATTGTTCAAAGGATAATACCATTTGGTACACAATGTTTATTCTGTCTGGGTATTTAAGGAAAGTTGGCAAGAAGCTCGGGGAATCTGTAAGCAGATATCCCGCACAATTGATGTGTGTAGTCGTTTTCAGCAGGAATCTGTAAGCAGATCTCCCATGCTGTACCGCTGCATGTAGTTTTGTCAGGTATGTTTCTTTGACTTGTCTTTTATTTTTAGAAATGTTTATTTATTCTGATCATGTGTCTAATTGGCTTTGATTGATTTTGTAACTTATGTTTTAAATCCTACCTGGCAAATAAATTGTTACTTTTTGATTTATTCTGTATTCATCCGAAATCATTTATCACCGGTAGATTCGAGGGACGCCTTTTGTTACCGCAAACTTATGTCCAGGATAATGATCATTACTGGAGCTTATGAATAGGAGAAAACCACGTAAGACTACCAGTCACTGCTTATCACTGCCTTAGCAAGTTGTATGAAATGTTAATGATATTAGTAAACCCTGCAACCGCTGACTATGAACGGGCTGGCTATTTTGTGTCCGTGAGATCTATGCAATTAATCGGTCGGCATATGACTCTAAGTGACAATCGGGACCCGAATGAAAGGATCATTTTAGGGCACTACATTGTTTTTAGTAAAGATATAACCATATTTCCAATATTAAAAGGACCAAATTTAAAATTCTGAGAGTCTGCCATTGAAAAAGCTATATTAGAAGGGTAGTCCACTTAAAAAAGAAAATTCTGTCATATTTACATAATTTACTACTTAATTTACATGTTCCAAATATACTGGGGCGGAGCTAGGGGGCCACCCCACTCGCAATTGCCGTTTTGGTAATATTTTGTGTTGGGCACAATTGCCGTTTTTGTCTCTACGTGCCTCCGCTTTCTTACAAATAATTACAAATATTTTTTACAAATAATTTTACAGAGATCTCACTCACAAAGAGTAATATCTAGCCAATTAAATACTGTATTTTAGAGCGGAGCTAGAAAGTATTAGAACTAGGAAGAATGGTTTTCACTATAGTTCCAAGACATTTCCATGATTTTCCATGACTTCTTAAGATTGGACTCATTTCCATGACATTTCCAAGCATGGCTGGAAATCCCTATTTTAAAATTCCCTGAAATTTCCAGGTTTACTATGACCATGGGAACACTTCTGTGGAACACTTCGTGGGCACTATAAGAGAAGCTCATACACAGTGGCACGTGTTCACGCAATAACCTGTGATATTTAGCTCTAAAAACAAGTTCTCAAGTGAACACACATGCCACTGTGAGCAAACTTTTCTCATGCACTCATGAATGTGCAACGGAAGTTAAGATTCTCACTGAAAAATTGCATAACTTTCGGGTTGTTCCTCACCAATATATATCATATGCTTTCAGGAGACTTTGAATATGATGAATGAGTCACATGGATTACTTTTACAATACTTTTGTGTCCTTTTAGGCTTGAATTACTATCAACTGCCATTGTATTGAAAAGATGGACTAGAATATTCATAAAAATTTCTCCTATTGTGTTCCACATTAGACAGAAAGTTATACGAGTTTGGAAAGACATGAGGTTGAGTAACTTCTGACAGGATTAAAATTTTTGGGTGAACTTTTCCTTTAATCAACCATAATTCTGAAAATTGGGGGGAACATGTCCCCCTCAATGTCTACGGTGTTTTGGTTTCCCCCACTGCTAGTGTACTTAGCCTCCATATCACTTTCGTCAGCTCAAAGACAATTTTGTGCTATTTTATCATCTTGCCAAAACTCTGGTAAAAGCAGCGATCAGTCTCAGGTAATGGCAGGAGTTGAGAAGGGACATGAACAATTGCCTTTAGTTTGTTATTTCTCTCTCTTAGCACAGACATTATTTCTCATTAAAGGGAACCAGATCAAAAATCTCCACACTGCTGACATTTAAATTAGACAGGAGGCATTTGTGGTTTCCCTTGTGCACTTCCACCATCTTGTTGACTGAGGTTGCAGACATCAAATATTAACTACTTTGTTTTGTCCCTGCACTGCAGCCACAACAAATGGTGTCCCTCAGGCTGGAAATGTCAGAGAAACCTTTGCAGGCTTCTATTTAGCTCCTCTGGGGAATTTAATGTAATGGCAGCTTTTGGCCTCTTCATCTCATTAATTTTTCTTGTGTCAAATTCCCCTGCTGTCCATTCCAAGAATACCTTTTATAGGCAGCTGACTGTTTCATCTGGAAGCCTTTTTGCTCTCCGGCGTCTTGACAGGATTTAGGGATCGTCAGTAGATCTTTATATGCCCCAGTTCTTCATATCAAACGAAAGAGTTCTCTGTCAGGTAAAATTGAGGGGGAATAAATTGCAAATAACAGTTGTAAAGTTGTATGATGATTAGGTTACTTTTGACCACCATAATGGCTGTCCTTCTAAAATATAATCAGACATGAATTATAAAACGTATGTAACAGTCAACAAGAATCAATCTACAGACCATTTCAAGTCAGACCCGACTCCACAGTGGGCCTGGGTGGGCCTGGCCCACCCAATCATGAGCTTGGTCCACCTTGGAAACCACACCCCACCCACCCCTCCAACTGTTTGGGCCACCTTACACCTTACACCAGGAGCCAGGGCTGTTTCAAAAACTATTTGTCAGTTTAAGGAAGTAACATCTTTGTTCCTTGAACATTTCCTACTAGTTGTCATACACATTCAAGATAAAAGTGGGAGGTGCTTCATTCACGTGACTTTAACATGATTAACGTTACTAACGACAACATGTGAGTACTATGAACATTAAATCACCCATCTCACATAATTTTCTCTTGCCTGTAGAGATCTCCATTGGTGATCATGTAAGATGTGTTACAGCATTAGTGGATTCTGGGGCTGCTGTTAATCTCATTAATCAGGGGATTGTACAAGAACTCAACATACCCACCATTGAATGCTTTTCTAAGCTTAACATCACCACTGTGGATAACGCACCTATTGGTACTGGCATAACTCAACAGACTGTTCCTATAACCATCAAGATTGGACTTTTTCATGTTGAAAATATTTCATTATATGTCACCAACTCACCCAATCACGCTCTTATCCTGGGTCATCCCTGGCTGGCTGTCCACGACCCATCGATATCCTGGAACCAAGGTGAGCTCTCACATTGGTCAAGTTTCTGTCATGAACATTGTCTTCATGTTGCTGTTTCCAGGCCTTGCTTTACCACCAGTGTAGAGAGCCCTAAATCACAGAAGGAGACCACAATTCCTAAGGAGTATGCAGAGTTCAGTGAAGTGTTTAGCAAGATTAAAGCAACAAAACTTCCTCCTCATCGTCCATGGGACTGTGCCATTGAACGTCTGTCTAATACAGCTCCACCGAGAAGCAAGGCCTATGAATTGTTATGCCCCGAGACCCTCGCCATGGAGAGTTACATTGAGGAAGCCCTTGCCTCCGGTTACATCTGTCCCTCCACCTCCCCAGCTGCTGCAGGATTCTTTTTCCTGAAGAAGGATGGAGGTCTTCGTCCCTGTATCGACTATCGAGGCCTGAACTCTGTCACCATAAAATATCGTTACCCATTGCCACTTATCCCCTCCGCCCTTGAACAACTCTGCGAAGCCAAGATCTATACCAAACTGGATCTAAGGAGTGCTTATAACCTCATCAGGATCCAAGAAGGGGATGAGTGGAAGACTGCATTCATCACCACCAGGGGGCACTATGAATATTTGGTCATGCCGTATGGACTTGCCAACGCCCCTTCGATTTTTCAGTCTTTCATCAATGAGATTTTCAGAGACTTACTGAATCATTGTGTGGTGGCTTACATTGACGACATCCTCATTTACTCACAAAACATGGAACAACATATCCAGCAGGTCAAGACAGTCTTGTCACATCTCCAGGAACATCAACTATTCGTCAAGGCAGAGAAATGTGAGTTCCATACCTCTCATACCACATTCCTGGGTTACAACATCAGCCATCAAGGTGCAGAGATGGATGTCTCAAAGGAAACAGCTGTCACCGAATGGCCTCAACCTACTAAACTCAAGGAACTACAGCAGTACCTGGGCTTTGCCAACTTCTATCACCGTTTCATTAGGAACTACAGTACCATTGCAGCACCACTCAAGTCATTGCTCAAGGGAAAGCCAAGCAAGTTGCCATGGAACTATGCCACATACCAAGCCTTCATCTTCCTCAAGTCAAGCTTCACAACTGCTCCAATACTGAAACATCCTGACCCCAATCTTCCCTTCGTCGTTGAGGTAGACGCTTCAGATTGTGGGATTGGAGCAGTCCTGTCACAACGTCACGGAACACCAGGCAAGCTTTACCCTTGTGCCTTCTTCTCTAGAAAGTTGAACTCAGCTGAACGTAACTATGATGTGGGGAATAAGGTTACTTGCCATGAAAGCGACACTTGAGGAATGGCGTCATTGGTTAGAGGGGGCAGTCCACCCATTCCAAGTTATCACCGACCACAAGAATCTTGAATATATCAAGGCAGCCAAGAGATTGAATCCACGCCAAGCCCAGTGGTCATTGTTTTTCACCAGGTTCAATTTCACAGTCACTTTCTGCCCTTGCAGCAAGAACAGCAAGGCAGATGTTCTTTCACACAGACATGATCCACCTCACCTCCAACCTCACCCTGGGTCCATCCTGCCACCATCTGTCATCATAGCACCGATTAGCTGGGACTTAATGGAAGAAATACAACGAGCACAACAGCATGAACCATCACCACCTAACTGCCCCCCAACAAAGCACTACGTACCCCAAGCTCTATGTCAGAGGATGATCCAATGGGGCCACAGTTCCTTGAGCACAGGACACCCTGGCATCCAAAGAACAATCACTCTGGTACGTAATTCCTTCTGGTGGCCATCTGTGATTCATGATGTGACTAATTATGTGAAGTCTTGCCAGGTGTGTGCCCAATCCAAGACCCCCAGAGAACTGCCCACAGGGTTGCTTCAACCACTGCCCATACCTCAAAGACCATGGTCTCACCTGTCCATCGACTTCGTCACAGACCTGCCAAACTCACATGGATACACTACCATTCTGGTAATCAATGACCGAATTTCCAAATCATGTAGACTTGTCCCTCTCAAGGGTTTACCCACTGCCATGGAAACCACTAATGCTTTATTCCACCAAGTCTTTAGGGTCTATGGATTACCAGAGGACATTGTGCCCGATCGAGGCCCACAGTTCACATCACGAGTTTGGCAGGCATTCTCCAAACAGTTGGACATTAATGTGAGTCTCATCTCTGGTTATCACCCTCAGGCCAATGGACAGGTGGAACGTCTGAATCAAGAGATTGGCAGATACCTTCAAAGCTATTATAACCATGAACAGGAGAAATGGAGTGACTTCCTGCCATGGGCCGAATATGCACAGAACTCCCTCACCCATTATTCTACGGGTCTAACCCCCTTCCAATGCGTGCTGCGCTACCAACCCCCAATGTTCCCTTGGTCAGGAGAACCTTCTACGGTGCCAGCAGTGGACGATTGGATTAGGTGAAGCAAGAGGGCATGGGACAGCGCACATGTCCAATTGCAGTGAGCTGTCAGAGCTCAACGTTCCCAGGCTGACCGGCGGAGGCATCCCCATCCCAACTATCAGCCGGGACAGAGGGTCTGGTTGTCCACAAGGGATCTCAAGTTGCGGCTTCCCTGCAGGAAGCTCAGTCCAAGGTATGTGGGTCCTTTCAGAATTATCCGTCAAATAAACCCAGTTTCTTACCGTTTAGAGCTTCCTGCTAATTACCGTATCTATCCTTCCTTCCATGTGTCCTTGCTGAAACCCGTCCAACCGGCATCTGGCTCTGGAACCACGGATTCTGAGCCTCCACCTCCATTGGAGATAGATGGAGCCCCAGAGTATATGGTCAGAGAGATCATGGACTCAAGACGACGAGGGAGCCAGATGCAATACTTGGTGGACTGGGAGGGTTACGGACCAGAGGAGAGATCATGGGTAGCTGCCAAGGACATATTGGACCCATCCCTGATCCAAGAATTTCATCATGCCCATCCTGATCGTCCAGCACCATGACCAAGGGGATGTCCCAGCAGAAGAACACCAGGAGTTGTTTGTATAGGGGGGGGGGTGTTCTGTAACATCCAAGGTTGTTACCCCTCCTACCAACCACCAGAGGGAGCCCTCTCCCAAATACTAACTCTACTGTTTCTTCATTGGTTACTTCCTGTCTGAACTATATAAATACCATGCTGTTTCCACTGTCACATTGCGAAGTATTGCCAGCTTACCCTGCCTTACCGAGCATTTTTCCATTGCCATTGCTGATTGGTTATTTGTTATGACCTTTGCCTGATTCCTGGATTTTCTGCTTTTTGGATACCCCTTTGTTTTGTTTGCCTTGTTGGACTGTCTTTTTGGTTTATTGGATTATACTGCCTGCATAACGACTATCACTATTTGCCTGTCAATTTGGATTGTGTTCTAATAAACTTCCAGCACATGGATCCTAACACCGTCTCCATGGCCAGTTCATTACAACTACAATACAATTTCATCGCCTCTCTTGTATAGATGGTCATTATCAACATCACATCCGGATATGTCACTTCAGGTAAACATTTGATGGCTCCCAGGCCAGTAGCGTTCTAATTCCTTTGTTATTGTTTACATTCTTGAAATGGTCTATAGTCTCTTCCATCCAAATATAGCATTTATGTGACAGACAAACATTTACTCAAGGAAGTGCTTGTGATATCTCTCACCTCCGTCCAGTTTGCTGTAAGGCCAACACTCCACCTTTTTCCTGAACACGGAAGTGTTCCATGATTCGTATCGGACGCCTGTTTTAAATTTCTGGTCTCAGGTTTTTTTCACTCACATCGGTGTGTGCTCTTAGTGGATAGCGTGATGTTTGGAGTATTACATTTGCAAAAACAGTCCAAAAAATAAACATGTGGCTCCATAATGCCGGTACTTTAGAGTCGAGATGACAGTTTTTTGACAGTGCCTCACCTAAGTGGGTAGATAACTTGAAATGCTGGTTGGAGGTAATTATGTTGATATAATTTAAGATGTTATGACTTCCAACAACAGCACAAGTTGAGCCAAAAATTCATTTTTACTCCCATATAACACTTAAATAGTTGTTGTTCTACATCTGGATCACTCGTTTTGGAGTTTTTATTTTGCTTCTTGAGATCAGAGACAGAAAATAGACAATTAGAATCATCATGGTGTAACAGGAGCCAGCTGGTATATGATAGCTGTGCGGTATGTGTCAGCCTCACTCCCCTGGCCTCAAGAGGTGCACTAGCGACTGACGCTAGAGGCTGTAGTCTTTAGCCTCCTCGTTAGCGTACCTGCCCCCCATGCCGGCTGATGCCGGTTCGAATCCCACTCGGAGCAGGTCGAGCAGAACTGGTTACAATGGTGCCGCCCAGTGAGGGGGTTAGTTCACCCCAAAATTTTAATTCTCTCATCACTGACTCACCGTCATGCCATCCCAGATGTGTATGATGTGTAAGCCCATTTTTTTACTTCAAATCTCCACTTTCACTTTTACATCTGAAAGTCACATATGGTGCCTTTTTACTTTCACTTTCACATCTAAAAGTGAAAGATAAAGTGGAGATTTAGAGTAAAAAAAGATTAAATATTGTTCTGTTTCTCACCCACACCTATTATATAGCTTCTGAAGATATAGATTTAACCACTGGAGTCTTATGGATTAATTTAATGTTTACCTTTATGTAATATTTGGAGCTACAAAGGTCTGATCACCATTCACTTGCATTGTGAGGACCTTCAGAGCTGAGAAATGTTTCTAAAAATCTTTGTGTTCTGCTGAAGAAAGATACACATTGGGGATGGCATGAGGGTGAGTAAATGATAACAGGCTTGTGGCTGACAGGTAATATCTTAAAACATTTTATATATATATTGCATGCCACTCCCCCAGACTTACGGGTGTAAAAGGAGCTGGCTTGCAACCACTCATTCAGATTTTTTCTTCGGATCCGAGCGGTTGTGTTTCAGCGAGCTGAATTTTTTCTTCCTCCAGAAGTCGTTACCTCTCCGCTTCCGATGGCCACGATCGCCGTCTAACGTGCTTGGGCGCTGCCCACATGGAGACAGCATTCGTGGACGGGTCATGTCCTCACTGCGAGAACATGACCATGGCAATGTTGCGGTCGCGGCTTTCCTTCCTCAGAGGGAAAACCACCGCGGTCCTTCTACCTACGAGTTTGAGGCCACGTCGGTTAGCACTGGGGGCAATTTGGGGAACCCAATGGGAGCTGCTTCACCGGGTATGCCCCCACGGACCTCCCATTCTCCAGCACACTCATTTGCCGTGGTCGAGTTCTGTGAAGAGACCGCCGGCTCGTCTCAGGGTGAGTTCGCAGTCTCATTCGGGGCTCACGAAGAGGATGAGCTGTCGATCGCAGCATCGGAGAGCGGGCTCGTCCAATCTGATGCTGAGGACTCAGCTGGGCTCGCACCTTCGGGTGTGGTCGCCCAGTCGCAGGCTGATGCGGAGCTGGTGGCCATGCTTGCCTGGTCGGCTGTGAGCGTCGGGCTGGAGTGGAACCCTACACTCTCCCCTGAACCCTTGCGGCTCGACGATTGGTTCCTGGGCTCAGAGCGCCACTCACGGCCACGCCCTGCCCTGGTTCCTTTCTTCCCGGAAGTGCATGATGAGCTCACGAGATCGTGGCTGGCACCATTCACTGCCCGGACCTGATTTTTGGGCTCCTCCGCTCTCACTACCCTCGACGGTGGGGCTGCCAGGGGGTACTCGGTAATTCCCCAGGTGGATAAGGCGGTTGCCATGCACTTGTGCCCGCAAAATGCCGCCACCTGGCCACCTGGCCACCTCACTTCCTGGGTCACACATTCAGTGTCCATGGCCATCATTATCAGGACCGCCGGGCACCGCACCTTTATGGCAGGCATGGCGCTCTGGAGGCGGGCCCCCCACCTCCGTGCACCCAGCTGTGGCACAATTGTACTCATGCCAGGATGATTGTGGCAGGCCGCGAGGATGATTTCCCTCCTCCCCCGTCCCGGACCGGTCCTATGGGTATACGGAGCCAGGTAAGTGCTTCGATGTCCCCAGACTCAGCACAGCCACGTGTTCGGGGCTCGAGCCCCCCAACGTGGCTCTCAGGCTCCGCCCCACCGCGAGGCCCAACCTGCCAGTACGTCCGACGTGATTGTTCCCTTGGTCCCCCTCGCCCGGAGCTTGGGGGTGTGGATTGCGCTCCCCAACCTGTCGCGGTGGCTGACCAAGACCGT
Source organism: Myxocyprinus asiaticus (assembly GCF_019703515.2). Taxonomy (NCBI): domain Eukaryota; kingdom Metazoa; phylum Chordata; class Actinopteri; order Cypriniformes; family Catostomidae; genus Myxocyprinus; species Myxocyprinus asiaticus. The sequence goes on from NC_059356.1 coordinate 27,756,532, forward strand.
CTGGCTTGGCTACGTAATTCAGTTCACCAGGCGTCAGCCCAGGTTCAACGGCGTCCGCTTCACCTTGATGATGGGTGAGAACACCACTGCCTTGCGTGCGGAGATCGTGTCCTTCTACGGAAGGACACAATAGAGCCTGTCCCACCTGCCGAGATGAAGAAGGGGTTTTACAGCCCCTACTTCGTCGTACCAAAGACAGGAAGTGGGTTGCGGCCAATCTTGGACCTGCGAGTACTGAACCGGGCCTTGCACAGACTCTCATTCAAGATGCTGATGCAAAAACACATTTTAGCGAGCTTCCAGCATCAAGATTGGTTCGCGGTGGTAGACCTGAAGGATGCGTACTTCCATGTCTCGGTTTTACGTCGACACAGGCCCTTCTTGCGGTTTGCTTTCGAGGGCCGGGCGTACTAGTACAAGGTCGTCCCCTTTGGTCTCCGCATCCTCAACTATCTCGATGACTGGCTGATTCTAGCTCACTCTCGGAATTTGTAGTGTGCGCAGAGGGACTTAGTGCTCTGCCACCTCAGCCGGCTGGGGCTTTGGGTCAACTGGGAAAAGAGCAAGCTCTCCCCAGTTCAGAGCATCTCTTTTCTTGGCATGGAGTTAGACTCAGTTTCTATGGTGGCGTGCCTCACTAGCGAGCTTGCGCAGTCGGTGCTGAACTGTCTGGAGGTGTTCAGGCGGAGAACGGCGGTCCCACAGAAACAATTTCAGAGTCTTCTGGGGAATATGGCGACCTCGGCGGCAGTCACGCTGCTCAGGTTGATGCATATGAGACCGCTTCAGCACTGGTTTCAGACTTGAGTCCCGACATGGGCATGGCATCGTGTGGCCATCACGCCGATCTGCTGCTGCCTGTTCAGTCCTTGGACAGATCTTGCATTTCTGTGGGCAGGGGTTCCCTTTAGTGCAGGTGTCCAGGTGTGTCGGGGTTATGACAGATGCCTCCAAGCGTGGCTGGGGCACTGTGTGCAATGGGCGCACAGTCACCGGCTCCTGGACAGGGCCATGACTGTGTTGGCATATCAACTGCCTCGAGATGCTGGCAATATTGCTCACCCTGCGGAGGCTTCAGCTGTTTATCCACGACAAGCACGTGTTGGTCTGGATGGACAGCACGGCGACGGTAGCGTACATCAACCACCAAGGCGGTATACACTCTCGTCGCATGTGGATGTGCGTCGCAGCAGGTCACGCTCTGGGGAGAGTGGAGACTCCACCCCCAGGTGGTCCAGCTGATTTGGAGTCGATTTGGTCAAGCTCAGGTAGACATGTTCTCTTCCCGGGAATCCTCCCACTGCCCGCTCTGGTTTGCCCTGACCGAGGCTTCACTCGGCACAGATGCGCTGGCACACAGTATGCATTCCCCCACTGAGCCTACTTGCACAGACACTGTGCAACGTCAGGGAGGACAAGGAGCAGGTCATCCTAGTAGCACCTTACTGGCCCACCCAGACTTGGTTCTCGGACCTCACGCTCCTCACGACAGCCCCCCCACCCGGCAGATTACCCTGAGGAAGGACCTTCTTTCTCAGGGACGGGGCACCATCTGGCACCCACGACCAGACCTCTGGAATCTCCACATCTGGCCCTTGGACGGGACGCGGAAGACCTAAGTGGCCTACCGCCCGCAGTGGTAGACACAATCACTCAGGTTAGGGCTCCCTCTACGAGGTGCCTGTATGCCTTGTAGTGGTGTCTGTTCGCTAAGCGGTGTTCTTCCCGACGCGAAGACTCCCAGAGATGCGCAGTCAGGTCGGTGCTTTCCTTCCTGCAGGAGAGGATGGTGGGATGGCTGTCACCCCCACCTTGAGGGTGTACATGGCCACTATGGCGGTGCACCACAATGCAGTTGATGGTTTAGTATTTAGGGAAGCACGACCTGATCATCAGGTTCCTTAGAGGCGTGAGGAGGTTGAATCTTCCCAGACCACGCCTCATTCCCTCATGGGATCTCTCCGTGGTCCTTCGGAGCCTATGGGGAGCTCCATTTGAGACCCTGGAGTCAGTTGAGCTAAAGGCACTCTCCTTGAAGACTGCCCTCCTGACTGCACTCACTTCCATCAAGAGGGTAGGGGACCTGCAGGCATTCTCTGTCAGCGACACATGCCTGGAGTTAAGTCCGGGATACTCTCACGTGGTACTGAGACCCTGACTGGGCTATGTGCCCAAGGTTCCCATGACCCTGTTTTGGGATCAGGTGGTGAACCTGCAAGCGCTGCCCCAGGAGGAGGCAGACCCAGCCTCGTCGTTGCTGTGTCCAGTGCATGCTTTGCGCATCTATTTGGATCACACGCAGAGCTATAGACACTCTGAGCAGCTCTTTGTCTGCTTTGGAGGACAGCGGAAAGGGAGCGCTGTCTTCAAACAGAGGATCGCCCACTGGGTCATTGACACCATCATTTTGGCATATCACGCCCAGGAAGTGCCACCCCCCTTGGGGCTACGAGCACACTCTACTAGGAGTGTGGCAGCCTCCTGGGCTCTGACCAATGGCACCTCTTTAGCAGACATCTGCAGAGCAGCGGGCTGGGCAACACCCAATAATTTCGCAAGGTTCTACAATCTCCGGGTTGAACCGGTCTCGTCCTGTGTTGTCAAGTACGAGCAGGTAAGGTGCAGGACAGCTGGCCGGGTGTACCACTTGCTTATAGCGCCTTTCCCCTCCCGGAGGCGAAGACGTGCGCTTTTTACCCCCATTCGTGTAACCATGGATGTCCTTCCTCCTCAGCCCTGTGGCAGGCGAGTTTGCGGAGAAACTCATTGCCGGCCCAGTACGTGTGCTAACTTGACCCTGTACTGGGGTAAGTGCCCCACATGCACTGGTTGCCACTATGTAACCCCGTGTGATGTATCTTCCGTGAGACAATTCCCCCATTGGTGAACCCGCATCTTCCTTGGGCAGAGGCCCCTCTGCCCCTGGTTGCAGTGTTTGTAGAGCTCCTCCCCCCTGGGTAGGACCTACCACGGGGACTTCTCCACATGAGACACTGCCATCAAGACTCGGTAAGACCATGTGACATATTTCCACACAATTTCCTCCCCGTCGGGCAGGGTGTGGTCTCCATGGTGTCTTCCCCTTGGGAGTGACACCCCCCCTGACGTGGACGCTATATGGCCCCCGGCTGAAAGATTTTTCCTTTTGGGGAGAAGAAAGAGAAGAGGCCGCGGCTGGGGCAGCCGGTCCCCATTTTTTGGGCAGTCGACTTGTCCCCGAGGTGCAGGGGACTGTACGACGCTCGTAAGAGCGTTTGGGGGAGGTTACGTGACGGCCGGGTGTGCTGGTTACAAGGCATACAATGGTCTGCCCGTCTCGCACCGCCAGTTCACGTAACACAGTTCAGCTAGTTGTGGCGTTTTGTATAGGGACCTTAATGTCACTACATCGACACAACGTCGAGTGACTGACAGACAGGGAACATGCTGGTTACTTTCGTAACCTCCTTTCCCTGATGGAGGGAATGAGACATTGTGTCCCTCCTGCCACAACACTGAACTACCCACTGAAAAGGCTGGGACCTTGTCTCGGCTCCTCAGCACAAAACCTGAATGAGTGGTTGCAAGCCAGCTCCTTTTATACCCGTATGTCCGGGGGAGTGGCATGAAAATTCCACTCACCAATTCCCATTGGCATTTTCTCAAAGATCGGAGGTGTTTGGGGCTCCCAAGGGTGACCCCTAGTGTCACTACATTGACACAACATCTCGTTCCCTCCATCAGGGAACGGATGTTATGAAAGTAACCAGGATGTTTTCCACCATTGGACTGAATAGTTCTGACTTCTGAGCACCATGAGTAAATGGTTACTTGTTAACAGGTCTTGATCATGTGCCTATAGCACCATCACCTGTCTGGGAAGGGTTACTGAAAGACCTAAGGTATGAAACTGTTCTGTTATAAAATTTTAGTCACATAAAACAATTTCCAAACAAACAATTTCCAGACTGACAAAACATTACTTTAAAAGAGGCTATCTATCCTAACAGCATGTCTACTCTGATGTACTTGATGAACATTTTAAAACTGCAATGAAATTGGTATTAGTCAGAAAACTGAAAATACTTAGTCACACAACGTTTGGGAGAAAATCAGCCTCCAGAAACACTTTGTATCCTGCAAACATTGTTACTGATATTCTACAGACTTGGTTTATGGTTTTTCCAAAATCCCTAAACCAAGAACACAATTATCAATTGTTATGCCACCGATACATCCACCAAACTCGACTTTCTGTTCTGATGTAGTGTGGTATCTATCCATCTATCTATCTATCTATCTATCTATCTATCTATCTACAGTACTGTGCAACATTTTAGGCACTTGTGAAACATGTTACATAGTGAGGATGTCTTCAAAAATAATGCCATAAATAGTTTTCATTTATCAATTAATGTCATACAAATCCAGTAAACATTAAAACAAATCTAAATCAATATTAAGTGTGACCACATTTGCCTTCAAAACAGCACCAATTCTCCAAGGTACACCTGGACACAGTTTTTCTTGGTTGTTGGCAAAAGCTACTTGGAGAATTCACCACAGTTCTATTTGCAAAAGGAACATTTGGGAGTCTAAAATGTATATTTCCTATTGACACACTAAAGCTGAAGATATAAAAAAAATCATCTTAAGATAAATGTTTGTGTGAAACATCTTATGTGCCTAAGACTTTTACACAGTACTGTATGTCTGTCCGTCCGTCCATCCGTCCATCTATCTGTAACGGTAGCCAGCTGGTATGTGCTGTGCAGAGTGTGTAAACCTTACTCCCCTGGCATCAAGAGGCACACCAGCGACTGACACTAGAGGGTGTAGCCTTTAGCCTCCTTGTTAGCGTGCCCGCCTCCCATGCTGGAGATGCTGGTTTGATTCCCGTTCGGAGTGGGTCAAGCAGGACGGTTACAAATCTATCTGTCTGTCTGTCTGTCTTTTTGAGTTTCAGTCTGTCTGTCTGACTCTAACGCCTGTATAACCTTTAAACTTCAAAATTTCAAAATCAAACTTATTTAGTTGCTTTCTTACTGTATCATCAAATGCCTCTAGATTAAGAATACTACAGTAGTTTGTGTTGCATGCACTGCTTGTCTTATACACACAGACAGTCGACAATATTAATGTCTTAGGATTGTGGGATCCTTTTAAAAACCTTAATCTTTTGTATGTCAAAGTCATTCATGTCTGATGTCATATACCAAATGCCATTTTTTATTAAAATGATTTTAGAACAAAGAACTTAGTTACAGCAAGCACATCCACTGGATTAATAAAACAATTGTACATTGCATCATGCACCACCAGTTTGTGTTCTAGTCTGATTTCTCAGCACCATCCTCCTTTTTGTTTGTGCTGTCTTTGTTGATGGGGAAATTCAGAGATGTT
>NC_059356.1:27766913-27769413 GCF_019703515.2 Myxocyprinus asiaticus
TCTTACAGCTCTACCTCTGTAACACCTGTATAACCTTTAAACTTCAAACTTTCAAAATCAAACTTTACTTATTTAGTTGCTTTCTTACTGTATCATCAAATGCCTCTAGATTAAGAATACTACAGTAGTTTGTGTTGCATGCACTGCTTGTCTTATACACGCAGACAGTCGACAATATTAATGTCTTAGGATTGTGGGATCATTTTAAAAACCTTAATCTTTTGTGTGTCAGAGTCATTCATGCCTGATGTCATATACCAATTCCCATTTTTTATTAAAATGATTTTAGAACAAAGAATTTAGTTACAGCAAGCACATCCACTGGATTAATAAAACAATTGTACATTGCATCATGCACCACCAGTTTGTGTTCTAGTCTGATTTCTCAGCACCATCCTCCTTTTTGTTTGTGCTGTCTTTGTTGATGGGGAAATTCAGAGATGTTCTGAAGCGAATTGGAATGGTACACTCCTCTGAAGACTCATCTTTGGACTCCGGTGACTCAATATGCAGGAGTCCATCTTCTCCAAGTGAGCAGGTCAAGGTGGCTGGATTTAGTTGATCAGGAATCTCCACAGCCGGAACAAATGCTTGTGTCTGGGAGTCTTTGGTGTGATTGGCACTATTAGGTGATGAGGAAGCGTCTGACTCTGCCCGCTTTGCTGCCATAACCTCCAACTTCCTCCCAGATAGTGTCACAGTGACATCCTCTGGAGTCAAATCTTGAGTGTCCACGGTAAGTGACAGGTCTCGCTGCTTGTTCTGCTCTGTCTCTGTGTTGACGAGTCTGGAGAACATGGAGGAACGCTGATCATCCAGACTCTGGAAGAACTTTCTGTGAAGGTCTTCACTGAGTTCATTCAGCAAGCTGTCTCGGATCTTATTCCTGAGACTCTGTATTAGCTGGGCTCTACAGTGGAGGAAGTCCTCTCTGACAGTGGAAAGAGGCATGCTGTGCCTGGGCCACAAAAAATGAGAGTTTGAAAAGAAAGGGTCATCCATGAAGAAGCTCTGTTTGTGGGACATTTCTGTCTTCTGTTTGTCTGGGATATCAAAAAAGCTTCTAGAGGCAATAGTGTTGTCTTGAGGGCTTGGTTTGTGCTCTGAACAAAGTGCTCTGTATATGTTAGATCCCTTCAGTTTATATACTCCTCCAACAGACAGCTAGAACCTCCTACTGTTGGTCTTTTTACACCAGTGAGGTCATCAACACGAATTTGAAGCTACTAATAAACAGAATGTCCAAGGCACTCAGAAGGCTATTTTAAGATTTCAGTTGTAGTCTGGTCAGTGTCACTTTTACTGACTCACAGCCATCATTCTCCCGCAGTCTCTTCCAGCAGGTGTTGGGATTGCCCAATGACCCATGCACAGAGAGTGACCTCACCATGCTAATTTTGCACCAGCTAATTTTTTTCCCCTAAATATATATATAAAAAATAAATAAATAAGAAAAATCCTCTCCAGAATAAGAAAGTATTATCTTGCTGGATACAAAGAACAAAACATGTAGGTTCTTTCATTTTAATTAATATTTTGGTTACACTTTACAATAAGGTTCCATTCATTAACATTTGTTAATGCATTAGGTATCATGAACTGACAATTAACAATGTATTTTTTACAGCATTTATTAATCTTGGTTAATGTTAGTTAATAAAAAGAAAATTGTTCATTGTTAGTTCATGGTGCATTAACTAATGCTAACAAATGGAACCTTATTGTAGTGTTTACCAATATTTTTAAAAATGTAGTATTGTTTAGTAATTAGAAATAAATAAATAAAAAAATAAATAATGATCTTAGAATAATCTACCCAACAAATGCTATCATATGGTTCATATGGTGTATAATTTGACAAAAATAAAATGTGGCCCTTGTTTGTCTTCTCTATATGTGTCAAGTGTCCCTCTCACATTCCCCATGAATGAAGAGTTACCCTGTGATCTAATCTAGAAAGAATTTAGCTAAGCAGAGAACAGAAGCTGTGACTAAAGCTTCCTAAACATCCAAAAGGAAGAGCAGACAGCTGTGCCATGACCACTCATTTATATTTAACACAGAGATGTATTTACATATGACACAGTTAAGGCTTATGACACACATTTTGGAACCGTAGGCCAAACACAATACTTTACTCTGAAACAGGAATAAAAACAAGTAATTAAAGTAAGCAATATGGAAGTAAGAATATTTAGTCATTCTCAGATGGAAATATTTGTATCCCCATGACTTACTGCTGATACAGGATACAGAATAAAACAATGCAATAAATAAATAAATAAATAAATAAATAATATATATACTTTTTAAAGTTTGTTTTTCATCAAAAATTAATCACCATTCCTTCCCATTCATTACATTTCAATGGGTTATATAGAATTACAAATATATATGTATATATATATATATATATATATATATATATATATATATATATATATATATATATATATATATTTTTTTTTTTTTTTTTTTTTTTACTTTATCAGTATTTTAT